>NC_133527.1:184247533-184550564 GCF_048544455.1 Silene latifolia | reverse complement strand
AAGTTAGTACTGTATTGTACAATGTACTACCAATCTCTTCCTTTATTACTTTGAACGGTATTTACTGTTACAAAAATAAATTACAGTATTCAAGTGTGCATTGGATGAAACGATATGGTGAATTTTTTTCCACAAATAATAAGAATTTTTTGATACACAGTTGTAAAAAATATAAGGAAATTGATGTAAAATTATAAAAAGCGTAGTTGATTTTGTTGTAAAATCGACCTATGATTTGGGTTATGTAGGTAAATTGTTTTGCATGCAAGTGAATTGTCTCAAAATGAATAGGAATTTTAATTTGACTTGTACAAAGTTAATTAGAAAGTACGAAATTTAATCTGTTTTGGAGATGTTCCGGGTGTAATTCCAGAGCAAGTATTGTTACCACCCGTGGCTTGTAGAATGATGTCTTGACTTGAATCCCTCTTGTCTTTATCGTTCCACTCGGCCTCTCCTGCAACAATGAACGAACTGAGGGCTTGGCTTTGTGCCAAGCGTACTCACTCCGACGCTCAAGTCAGTAAACTTAGAGGGATAAGTTGTTGTTACTTGGCTAAGGAGGTATTGTAGAGAGATAAGGAATATACTACCAGATGAATAGTGATTCTTAGGTTAATTTATGGATCCTTTCCTCAATGAAGGTTGAGGAGTATTTATAGACTTTCACCTTTTGTCACGTAGTGGCCAAGTGACTAGCAGGTGGAAAGACCGTTCTACCCTCGGCCGATAGACCTATGGCAGGCCGGCCGAGGGTCCTTGGATATGGGTACGCGGATATGTGTCCCGGCTGGCTGGTTGCCATGCCGAGACCAGTGACAGCCGATAGGTCGCATCGGCTAGGGTCGTTTGTCTAAGTCGTTGACTTTCTTTGTGGATATCCTTGACCTTGCTCAATGTGTTGACTTGGTCAGCGTTGCAGAATATGCCCCATCAATTTGCCCCCAGCGTAGTCTATGCCGTGGTATGGGCTCCGATGTATGCTGAGCGTATATTCTGCGCAAGTAATTTCTGAAACTTTTCGGTATCGGTTTCTTCTACCTCGGCCTGGTTCTGCTTAGGCCGTACCATATCCCCCCTCCACATGGATGTGTAAAGGGCATCCGATGTGGAAAAGAAAGTGACGCTGGCCGAGACCAGGGTTGGGAGTGCCGGTTGTTTTTGATTGCCCCAGTAGGTGCTTCCTAGCTTGGTTGATCATGTGGCCGGCGGAGAGCAGATACCTAGGAATTTGTTGAGGAAGATGAATAGGCGAAGAGAGGTGAAGGGGCGTGTTGAAGACGCTTGATCACCGTTGCATTGATTGACGTTTGACCGTTGCGACGATTGACTTTCCATGGTTGCATGTCGACACGTGTCTGTTTGCTTTGATTGGTTTGGCGCTTCATGGGTCATTCTCGATTGGTCCTTCTTCATGGACTTTTCCCTATAAATAGGGCAGTTATTCCGCGAAATTGGCCACCAATTTCATTCTCTCCAAAATTTTCTTCTCTCTAAACTTTCAAGGGCTTCTTTGTCTTCTAATTTTCAGAGTTGTTACTCCGGCGAGTGTTTTTCTTCAAGGTAAACAAACAAATTTTCTCACTTCTTATTTTGTTAAATAATCATTGCTATCATGTCTTCTGCTGACGCTGGGACTAGCACTTCTGCGCCGGGGGGTTCCCCGTCGCGTCTTGATGGGGAGGGGATACTAGATGCCATCCCGATAAGGTCTGGGGGCCCTAGGTCTCCTTCTCCTGAAGTTGATCCTCAAATTTTGGAGGAATGGGAGGATGACGATGATGTCGATGATGACGCAGACGATTTTGGTGATGATATTGAAAAGGCTCGTCCTAATGAGGGGAGGCAGTACGTTATGGATCACGGCGACGCTTGTAAGGTCCGCCTTGACCGTGCATGGACCCATAAGTTCGCCAGTTGTTCTGGCGAGAAATTTTTCGAGGGCCATTTTTTCTTTGGCAGGGGATACAAAATTGTTATCCCTGAGGAGGGTCAGGCCGTCTGTTGCCCTCCACCGGGCTACACCGGCGTATACATGCGGCACTTGGAGTACGGGCTTCGGTTTCCGCTGAATGAGTACGTTATGGCCATCATTAGGGCCATGAACGTTGCTGTTGCCCAACTGCACCCGTTGGCTGTGAGGACCATAGTCGGCTTTGTCTGGCTTTGTCTCTTCAAGAGAGAGGCCCCAACGGTGAATTTATTCCGCCGGCTCCATCATCTCCGGCCATCGATCTCTGGCCGCGTCGGATGGTACAGTGTGCAAATGGAGCAGGGTTATGTCTCCGTTGACAAACTTACTTCTTGCAAGGACTGGAAAGATCGGTGGGTGTACGTTAAGGTGCCGGATGACTATCCGCTGCCCCGCTCCTTTCAGCACCAAGTTAATTTGCGGTGTGAGACTAAGGCGGAGCACGACAGATGGGTCACCCGGAAAAAGCTCAAGATGGATGCCAGCAAGGTCCCTCTTAAGAAGGATGAGAAGCTGGCGATGAGGCTCTTTGAGGTGGACAAGAGTGGGGTGCCGAAAAGATGGATTCCCCCAACGCAGATCATCCTCCAGGATGAGCCGCTCTGCCATGTCGGCCTCATACCGGCCCTAGCACAGGGTGAGTGGGGTCGGTGTGAGGCCTATCACCGCTCTCAATGTTCCTGTTTCTCGAACTTCGATTTATTTCTTCTACTTAATTCTTGCTTTGTTTCCTTCGCAGACCACTTTGGACCGGACCTGTCTGAGGATATCCTCCGGAGAATGGGGTTGCACAAAGATAAAACCGTTGCTAACTTGCATCCCAAGGCTCCAACCCATGACCGCAGGACGTCGCCGAATGATCTCATGGATCAGCAGCTGAAAAGCTTGAATGTGGTGGAGGCCCAGGCGAAGGTTGTTAGTAACATGCCGCGCCATACGCGAAAAACAAAGTCTTCGGCGGCGATGGCGTCGACATCAGTTCCACCTCCCATCCCCCCTTGCTCGGAAGGAGACGGTGGAGATCGTTGATATCACCAATGGGGAGGACTCCGATGAGGAGGGGTCTCCCCTTGTCCGTAAGAGAAAGGAGACAGCCTCTACCGCTGCCGTTGCTTCTGCTGCTGGCGAGGAAATGCGTCCTCCGGCGAAGAAGGCCAAGCATGGTACTGATCTATCCTGTGGCTCAGATTTAGCCGGTTCATTAGGCGCTGCTGATGACAGGCTCTCTGGCATGTCTATGCATGTTGATACTGATGCTTTCGTTAAATTTTGTAGATCAGCCGCTGTCGGCCGTCGCTCTTATTGAGCAGCCAGTGGAAGAGAACCCCGCGCAAGCTGGTGATCACAACGTCACCATTGACTCTTCATCCCAGAAGGATTCCCCCTCCCGACTGCAGGATGGTGATCGAAACGTCACCACTGACTCTTCATCCCAGAAGGCTTCCCCCTCCCAGCTTGTAGCGGAAAGCGCGAGGTTGATCGAGAAGCTGGCGAGATGGAACGAGCTGACCGGTGCTCGTATTATAGAGCAGGAGAAGGCCGTGGCTCAATCCGCTCTTGAGCTTAATGCCACTAAGAAGGTGGCCGTGAAGGCGAAGCTGGATCTCCTCAATGAGCAGAGGCTTAGGGAGATGCTTTGAGAAAGCGCTTTTGGGAGAGAAAAACTCGGGAGGACGCTGAAAAGGAGGTCCTTCTTTGAGAGAGCCAAGGCCGAGGCTGCTGCGGCCGAAGTTGCAAAGCTGCTGGAGAAGTGTGACCTTGTTCAGAGGCACGCCGACCTTTATTTCCAGCAGAGGAATGAATTCAGGGGCATGCATCAGATCCAGGGGAAGGTGATTCGGAGCAAGGAGGCCATTATTAGACAAAAGGAGGAGGACATTGAGATGCTCCAAACCGTCATGCTCCCTAACATGTGCACCGAATTCCGGGATCTGGCCGAAGAAGCTGCCAGGGAAGTGATTGGGGAGCTCTACCCTCTTGATGGTTCCTTTCCGTGGGGCAAATTTGACGAGCTGTTTGACGACAAGCTCGAAGCTAAGGAGAAGGCCGTGGCGGAGAAGGCCAAGGAGGCGGTGAGAGTGAAGATAGAGGAAGAGGCGGCCGCGGAGAAGGCAGCCCTTGCTGAGAAGGCTAAGGCGGCCAAAGAGGAAGCCGAGAGAATGAGGGCAGCTGAGGCTGCCGAGGCTAAGGCTGAGACTGCTGAAGCTGAGGCTGCTAGGAAAACTGCCGGGTCGCCCGTCGAAGAAGATGCTTTGCTCTGCTGCGATGGTAACGAATGAGCATAGGGAGGCGGGCGGTTGTCACCAGGCTCACCCGGCGTTTCGGATAGCTTCAGCTGTTCGGGAGCCAATTATTAAGCCCTTCCTCCCTGCCATCTTTTGGCGCTCCAAATGACATATTTGTAACTTTTCTCTGTATTTTGTACAACTTCGGTAGGTTGTGTTTTGGTTTATCCCTATGGGGACGGCCGTCGTCCGTATTCTCCTTGCTTGTAACCTGTTATCATTTTTAATAAGAGTTCGTTTCTTCTGCCTCCGGCTTGGCCGAGGTCTTTACCTCATCTCTTTTCCTTGTGCTAATAGTTGAGCGTCTCAACTGTTCTTAGCGTTTTTACTTTGCCTCTGGCTTGGCCGAGGTCTTTTCTCGTCTTTGTTCGAGTTGTCTTTTTACGTTATTAATTGAGCGTCTCTTTTGTTTCCGCCTCGGCTTGGCCAAGGCAGTTTAGAGTGCGTATCTCAATTGCGTTTAACGCTTTCAAGGCATTTCGATCGCTTCAGCGAGTATCAACTGCGCTGGTCGTGACCGTCGCGGTGTCTGCCTCCTGAGGGTGATTGCCGCTCTTGTCGGTGTGACAGTGTGAGCCGGCGTCTGTTATTTGATTGTGACTGCCGCTCTTGTCGGTGTGACAGTGTGAGCCGGCGTCTGCTTGCCGATAGAGACTGCCGCTCTTGTCGATGTGACAGTGTGAGCCGGCGTCTTCTTCCTTTTAATGACTGCCGTGGCGTCTACCACTTGGAGTGACTGCGACGGCGTCAAACCTCTTGGGGTGACTGCCGTGGCGTCTACTACTTGGGGTGACTGCGACGGCGCCTGCTTCTTTATGGAGACTGCCGCTCTTGTCGATGTGACAGTGTGAGCCGGCGTCTTCTTCCTTTTAATGACTGCCGTGGTGTCTACCACTTGGAGTGACTGCGACGGCGTCAAACCTCTTGGGGTGACTGCCGTGGCGTCTACTACTTGGGGTGACTGCGACGGCGCCTGCTTCTTTATGGAGACTGCCGCTCTTGTCGATGTGATAGTGTGAGCCGGCGTCCTCTTATTGCCGGTGACTCATGGGGAAAATGGAAACTTTGATGGAAGACTTGGACGATTTTTCATTAGGTATAAACATGCGTTGGGGTGCCCACAGCTATTTTGGACACCTCCGCCGCTATACAAAGTTTTCCCGAGATTACCAGTGTCCTAATGACTCATCAAAAGCACACCTTCCCAGTCAGCCGCTAGTTGCATCCATGAGGTCGCCCTCCTGTTGTAAGGATGGACTTTTCCCTTTCTCTGACTTCTTTGCCACTTTGAGGGATTGCATGTTGCATCCTCTGGCAACTATCTGGACGTTGACCACCTCGTCGCTCTCGTCCTTGGAGACGAGCTTATGCGCTTCCCCCCGGTCCGAGACATACATCAGTGTTAGGGCCCGGATGGACATCACCGCGTCGGCCTCGCTCAGAGTGACTCGGCCTATGAGAACGTTGTAGGCGGACGAGCCGTCAATGACCACGAACTCGGCTAGGACATTCCTAGCCGCATTCCCTTCGCCTAACATCATAGGCAGTCTGATTGACCCCAGTGGTACCATGCCGGCCCCAGAGAAGCTGTATAGTGGATTGGTGCAGGGGCTTAAGTCATTGACTTTCAGACCGAGGCTGAGGAAGCACTCCCTGAACATGATGTTCGTGTAGGCGCCTGTGTCAATCAGGCACCTCTTGACCAGGTGGTTGGATATGTCCAAATTGACTACAAGTGGGTCGCTGTGAGGAGCGATGACTCCTTCGTAGTCCTTCCTTCCAATAGTTATATCGGGGATATTGGAAGCGGGGATCGCTGTGTTGGGCACAAAGTTGATGGCCTGATATAGCTCGTTCAGGTGCCGTTTGTGCCCATGAGCGGACCCTCCGTTCTCGTTGCCCCCGATGACAACATGGATCACTCCTATCCGTTCGAAGACGGATTTCTTATCTGAACTGCCGGCGTCAGTCTTTTGGCCTTTGGCAACGTACTTGCCGAGGCTCCCCTTCCGGATCAGCTCTTCAATGGCATTCTTCAGATGCCGGCAGTTGTCAGTAAGGTGACCGGTGTGGCCGTGGTACTCACAGTACTAGCTCGTGTCACCGTCTCCCTTCGGCTTGGGAGGCCTTTCCCACTTCTGGCCCTCGTTTTTGCTCAGGGCGAAGACCTCGGCGTCCGATACGACGAGGGGGGTTTTATCATTATACCGCCTCTGGTGGTACGTTCCCGAACTCCACCCGGCGCCCGTCGAGTCCTGTTTCCTGGCAGATTTATCAGACCGTGACCTATTATTGTCACGGCGTCTTTCACCAGACCGTGACCGATTATTGTCACGGCGTCCTTCCTCCGGGTTGTCCTCCCGGCGGCTCTTCTTTTCTGAGGGTTTGGCCTCGCTAGGGCTGTAATACTCCGTATTTATATGTCTTGGGGTACTCCATCGAGTAGCCCTTACTCTGTCGAGTAAGGGCAAGTTGCGAAGATAAATAGTTTCTGACCTGTTGGGCACTCGATCGAGTAGCTGGGGCACTCGATCGAGTAGGGGGTACTCGATCGAGTACCTTGGGTACTCGATCGAGTGTCCGGTTTATCGGGGGTTTTTCTCGGGTTTTGTTAATTACGCGATTAAGGTATTTAAACATATTCGTCTTTATTCTAAATCACTTTTTACAAAACCTAAAACCTGTTTAAGAGAGAAAGCAACTGGTTCTTCTTCCTAATCGCGTTCTTGACAATTCCCGGAGTTCAGACGGTCAGTTTGTATCGTAGTTCGCGTCGTTGGATTCCTTGCGTCGAGGGTAAGCTTCTAGCATAATTTTTATAATGTTTTGCTAGGTTTGGTCAAACCCTAATTTAGGGTTTGGGGGTTTTATAAGTAGTAAGTAATTGGTAGTCTTTATGTGTTATGTATGATAGGAGGAGAATTCGTAGAGGAGCCGTTTTGATACAGCTGTAGATACCGTCTGCGTGTTGTGCTTTCCAGGTAGGATTTCCTACTCAGTATTAGTCCCATAATGGGATATTGGTGATGTGCTGTAGTTAGTTGTTGATGTGATGATTGTATTGTGTTTGTGAATGTGATTGTGATTGGTTTCTTTGGCTCTCGAGATGCGTTCTCGGCTGAGTGGGGTCACTTGCGGGAGTGATCTCACGCCCTAGTTTCGCCCTTCGTGGAACCCGCCACGAAAGGGGATGTGCACATTAATGGACAGGGTTATCGCTCGTACGATGAGCGGGGCTTAGGTGGGAACGGCTGCGGTCCCCCACTGGCAGGGCTTGTCCAGTGGACAGTCAGTATTGAGATGATGGGAGTTGGTGGTGTGTGTGTGTGTGTGTGGCAGTTCAGCTGTCTGTTTGTATTATTATTGTTGACTATATTGATTGTGTGATTAGTACTGACCCCGGTGTTGTTTTGTAAAACCTGCGGTGATCCATTCGGGGATGGTGAGCAGATATTGAGCAGGTATAGAGATGAGTACGGGGATAGCTGGGATGGCCACGACATGACGATAGAGTCTTCCGCTGTAGTTTAGCCTTTATTTATATTTCAGTTGAGAACAGATAGTTTGGAATAATGTATGGTACTTTCAGTTTGGTTTCGAGGATTGTATTTATCATTAAACTATTTACAATAAATGTTGTTTCCGTTTTGTCTATTTGATTATCATACCTCGGGCGACCGAGATGGTGATGTCTTCATACCTGAGTGGTCCTGGTAAGGCACTTGGAGTATGGGGGTGTTACAAATGGTATCAGAGCGACGATCCTGAAACCTGTAACCAATGAACCTAATGAATATAGGAGTCAAATTAAAATGAACCCGGGGTAAAGGTTGTAGGAGCTAATGCAAAGACTTGGGAGACATCCTAAAGTCGCGAACTCGCCCTACAATTTTGAACCGGTCACCATGGGATATGTGTCGGGATCGTTATGTGCTGATTGTGTGCTGTGTGTATCTATGTAGTAGTATGTTGTTTGAATTGATGGATGCATGTATGTGGAGGATGGGGGATCTGAATTGAAAGATTGATGAGATATATAGAATTGTTGTTGGAATAGAAAAGCATGTTGGATGATTACTATGTGGCATTTGATAATATGACGTCACTGTTTCGTTGATTATATGAAAAGCTTGATAAAATTTCATGCTTAGCTATATCACATGTTGCGTTTATAATGTTGCTTAGTATGTTGGGAGATGTGAGATAACATGTGGGTAATATGTGATTGGTAAGCTGAATAATATATGTGCATGATGGATGATGTTGCTTGATTTTTGAAGATGGTAACATGAGATTAGCAATATTGGTTTTATGAGTACTGGGTCGTTTTGTCTACCTTGTTGTTGTTTAAGTCGTTTGGGAAGTAAAAATCAATAGTTGTGTTTTTCGATGATAAAGAGGTTGTCTTTAAACTGCTATAACTTGAGATGTATAAATGATTTTGATGTGATTCCAATTGGAGGTGATAGCTTGTCCTTTTACGATTCTAACGATAGGTCACACGCCCAAAATGACCAAGTAATGAGTGAGTTATGACTGTTTTACGAAAACTGGACAGTGCTGAGAATTGGGGTACTCGATCGAGTAACTAGGATACTCGATCGAGTAGGGGGGTACTCGATCGAGTAGCCTTGGGTACTCGATCGAGTAGCCCTGGTAATTTGTTTACGTGCTTCGATCTTCACCTACTCGATCGAGTAAGTCACTTACTCGATCGAGTGGCCTGTACTCGATCTAGTGACCCCTGTTTTGGGTCATATGCTTATCTTTTGACTTCGTTGCATATTATGTTTAATTCAAAGGCGTCATTTTGCTTCTTTATGGATTGTTTTACATGTATGTTGGTCTTGACGCGTAAGTTACCCAATTTTGTGGTGTAAAGAGTGGCATCTATGATGAGTATGAGTTCGGTGGGGAGGACATGATTTATATGTGTTGGGATTGGTAAGACTTAATTGAGGCATAGAGCATGTTGTGTGAGACGAGATGAGTGACATGATTGTATGTTGAGTAATGAAAATGTAAGTGAATGTGAGCAGGGCATGATGTAAGTTTAAGGAACGTGAGAATGAAAAGAGTGAAAGAAAGGATGTGGATAGTAGCAACCTGAGATGTATAATAAATTATGGAGGGAGATGGTTAGAAATAGTGTTGAGTAAGAACATATGTAATGAAAGGTCGTTTGGAAATAGTGGTATATAGTGGTATATAGCGAACTTAATGGAGGCATGTCGCGACGTAGATTTGCGGATAGTGAGTGAGATTGGGAGATTTGGTTCATTAAGAGGTGAAACTAATGTGTGACTTCCTTGGACAATTAATGGTATGAAATAAATTTGGATTTCTAGAGAGGTACAAAGGAGATGCAATTGTTTGAACAGTGAACGTTGATTTTATGGATAAATTAGTGGCAAGGGTGAGTGATAGCATAATAAGAGGATATCTATGGTAAGGAAGAGGGAGATGATATCGATATAAAATAATGAGATGTGAGTTCTTGAACAATGAGAAGGTAACCGGAGCACTAGAGAGTTAGATAGAAATAATGAAGAGTTGAGTTAATAAGGGATTACTCAAGGGCAAAAGAAAAGAATGAGGGGAATAAAACTAAGGAAATGTCCACCGAGGTTATGTGATATAAAAGTAAGGAATCGTCGAGATGTATGATACTATCATGAGGATTTGAGTTTACTGATTATATAGAAGTTCCAGAACAACATGATTAGTTTTGAGTTTTGAGGAATTAAGGAAAGCAAGAAGTTGGTAGAATACCTGCATGATATGAGATTTTGGTGGAGAGTTAGATGATGATACAATTAAAGATAGTATTGGAAAGAATGTTGAGGTAATTTTGTTCATGGATTCGATGTTCGTTGTTTGGGATGTTAACCAAAGATAGGAAAGAAATCGTGATGTTTAGAGATGAGTGAAAAGGGTTCAATGTCCGGATAGTGGTAGTGTTATGGTTTTTGACTAATGGTTAAGAGTGACGGTATGTTAGAGAGATGGTAATTCTAAAGAGACTGATTTTGTAGAGACTGAATTGATAAGTATGGTTGTGAGGAAGTATAAGACATAGTCTTGGGAGGCGGTTTCTCATAGTGAGTGTTAGCTATATGGTTATGTATGGCAGAAGGTGTTGGGCATGCGAATGGAAGAATGTGATGAGGGGCATGCGAGTTAAACTCGGGTGACAGGTAACCTTGGTTGAGTGGTAACTTACGTGATCAGGATTGATTGGTTGGATGTGATTATGGGTCTATGTTATATATAAATGTTTGTGTGAGGTTCTGACCTCACAAGAAGTGGTATGGTGTGATAATTATAAAGTTGTTATATGATTGTTTTGTAATTTATGTTGGGTACGGTATACTAATTGAATGATATCCAAAAGGGTAATAATTTGATTAATTTAACATGGCTAGTTATAATTTTGTGTGTATTAATAACACGCGTGTATTCCGTGAAATGGTAGAGAGGATGTTCATGAGATGCTTATCTGTTTATCCATATCATATGTTGCGTGGTGAATTAATAAGTGGATTTGAATAAGTTTTTCTTGTCTGAAAAGTTATGCTGAGTCAGTGTTTATGGGAATTGTATGCAGTTGTGATGTCTATCGGTGTATGTGGTTGTGATGCCTCGGGTGGTGATCCGGGCACGGTACATAGTGCTGTGATGCGGGTATTTTCGCACTACGGTGTGGCTGTTGGTGGCGGTGTTGTGATGCCGTCACCGGTTGTGGTGGAGTAGGCGGGATGATTATGATTCGAGTTTCGAAATTACATACCAGTTATACATAGATTGTTGCTTTGTTTGATGTTGCCCCCTGCGAGTTTCAGTTTGTGCAGATAGACAGTTGTCTTGCTTATTGATGTTTTCTTTACCAGGTTAAGTTAAGAATGAGGTAGAGTATGATATGAAATAGAGTTGAAAATGTTTTCGTTGTTGTCATGGTATAGTGATGTTCTATTGATGGGACACGGTTGTGAGAGGTTGTTACAGTAATTTTGATCCTGTTCTAGTTAAGGTTTCAGTAGACATGGTAATGGCAAGTGAGTCGTAGAACATGTGTGGTAATGATCCGAAAGATGCAGGTGGTTCATAATCCTTTGTTGAAGACAGTGAGTGTAGGGTGTTGGGGAATTAGTGCCATGTTGAGTTATGTATGAGTTTTGCGGTAATGGAAGAAAGAACGTGAGGATCTAGTGTGAGTGTACGTAACAAGTGTGGATCGTGAGTCATGCTTTTGGCAATGGGAGTTTTATATAGTTTATATAGAGAGGTATGTCGTGTTGCGGTAATGTGGAAGAGTTGAAGTTTTGGGTTAAGCTAAAGATTTTGAGGTATAAGTTAGGTGGTTGGATGAGTGAATTAAAGTATGAGAATTGTTTAAGTAAGAGAGCCTTAGATTTATGCATGGTGAGAGTTTGGTTTATAAACGGTTGTCTTGCACATGTGGTGGTAAAGAGGGTAATGAGATGTATCTAGGATTTAGTATTAGTGAGTTACGAGGACGTAACATTTATATTAAGAGGAGTAGGATGTGATAAAAGAGATTTTGATGGGTGTGCATATGGTAATATATTTGGAAGTTTGAGTCTTGATGTCGAATAAAAGGTTGATTCGTGTTGTGGTTAATTTTGTTAAAGGTCATGACCGGACTGGTAGTAGTTCGATGTTTAGGAGTGTGAGAATATTTGGATAGTGTTGACAGTTGGATGATGATGGTTATGAGTTCGATAGTCTTGGCAGTTGAACGAGGATGTTTATGAGTGTGAGTAAACTTCGAGGACGAAGTTCCTTTTAAGGGTGGTAGAATGTAACATTCCGTTTGATGTCTATGAGTGTCTTGATTTTAGATTTGATAGTTGATGATATTATGGAGCTAGCAGCATTAGAGGATGGTAATTGATTATGTATGGAGTTGGTGTCGTGAGAAATATATATATGTGGTAGATACGATATAGTGATCATGTGGTGGAAGTAAACATAGTTGGTAGAGTGGGGGTTAAGAGTTCATGTTCTATGTTCGGTCGAGTTCTTGAGTCCTTAGCTAAGTTGTTGTGTCTTGGTCGAGTCAGTATGGTTGTTTTTATGTATGGGTTGAACTTCGGGGACGAAGTTCCTTTTAAGGAGGGAAGACTGTAATACTCCGTATTTATATGTCTTGGGGTACTCCATCGAGTAGCCCTTACTCTGTCGAGTAAGGGCAAGTTGCGAAGATAAATAGTTTCTGACCTGTTGGGCACTCGATCGAGTAGCTGGGGCACTCGATCGAGTAGGGGGGTACTCGATCGAGTACCTCGATCGAGTGTCCGGTTTATCGGGGGTTTTTCTCGGGTTTTGTTAATTACGCGATTAAGGTATTTAAACATATTCGTCCTTATTCTAAATCACTTTTTACAAAACCTAAAACCTGTTTAAGAGAGAAAGCAACTGGTTCTTCTTCCTAATCGCGTTCTTGACAATTCCCGGAGTTCAGACGGTCAGTTTGTATCGTAGTTCGCGTCGTTGGATTCCTTGCGTCGAGGGTAAGCTTCTAGCATAATTTTTATAATGTTTTGCTAGGTTTGGTCAAACCCTAATTTAGGGTTTGGGGGTTTTATAAGTAGTAAGTAATTGGTAGTCTTTATGTGTTATGTATGATAGGAGGAGAATTCGTAGAGGAGCCGTTTTGATACAGCTGTAGATACCGTCTGCGTGTTGTGCTTTCCAGGTAGGATTTCCTACTCAGTATTAGTCCCATAATGGGATATTGGTGATGTGCTGTAGTTAGTTGTTGATGTGATGATTGTATTGTGTTTGTGAATGTGATTGTGATTGGTTTCTTTGGCTCTCGAGATGCGTTCTCGGCTGAGTGGGGTCACTTACGGGAGTGATCTCACGCCCTAGTTTCGCCCTTCGTGGAACCCGCCACGAAAGGGGATGTGCACATTAATGGACAGGGTTATCGCTCGTACGATGAGCGGGGCTTAGGTGGGAACGGCTGCGGTCCCCCAGCTCGGCGGGGCGGTCCAAAGGGACGGTCGATATTGAGATGATGGGAGTTGGTGGTGTGTGTGTGTGTGTGGCAGTTCAGCTGTCTGTTTGTATTATTATTGTTGACTATATTGATTGTGTGATTAGTACTGACCCCGGTGTTGTTTTGTAAAACCTGCGGTGATCCATTCGGGGATGGTGAGCAGATATTGAGCAGGTATAGAGATGAGTACGGGGATAGCTGGGATGGCCACGACATGACGATAGAGTCTTCCGCTGTAGTTTAGCCTTTATTTATATTTCAGTTGAGAACAGATAGTTTGGAATAATGTATGGTACTTTCAGTTTGGTTTCGAGGATTGTATTTATCATTAAACTATTTACAATAAATGTTGTTTCCGTTTTGTCTATTTGATTATCATACCTCGGGCGACCGAGATGGTGATGTCTTCATACCTGAGTGGTCCTGGTAAGGCACTTGGAGTATGGGGGTGTTACAAGGGCCTACCCAGGTTTTGTGATAGTCCTCCACTTTAATGACTTGATCAGCCAATTTCCTGGCGGCGTCCAAGGTCAGACCGCCGCTTTTGATGAGCTCGTTTTTTAGGTCTCCCCTTGGGAGGCCTTTCATCAGCGCGAAGGCTGCCAGTTCGCTGTTCAGCTCACGAATTTGCTGAACCTTGGCGTCGAATCTCTTCACATAACTTCGGAGAGACTCGCCTCCCTCCTGTCTGATAGTCAGGAGGTCCGATGTCTCCACGGCCCTCCTCTTGTTGCAGGAATACTGGGCTAGGAACGTGTCCTTCGGTCGGCGTAATAAAGATACCGACCCGTCGGGTAGCCCCTTGTACCAACTCTGTGCCATCCCATGCAGTGTCGTTGGGAAGATTCGGCACCAAACCTCATCGGGTTGCTCCCATACTGACATGTGAGACTCGTAAGCCTCGACGTGGTCGGTTGGGTGTAGACACCTCGTTTCTGCACCCCTCGCAAACCACCCGGTGATGATTGGGCCGCATGCTTGATACGCGGAACGATTAGTGACAGTTCGTAAGATTATCGTCAAGTGATTGCTCAAAAATTAATGTCAACCTCTTAGTTGTCATCTACGTGCCGATACGGTCGTTTTGACAGTAATTAGAGTACATTCGAGTCCGGGTCAAAAACCGTCTCCATTTTCTCGATAGCCGTTAAAATCCCGAGTCGAATGTTCGGAATGTTCCGGATATTTCTATTCCATATTTCTCAAATTTTATCTTTTGGCAAATAATATCCCGTAATATTCAAAAGATAATCGAATTAAATCCGTCCTACCATAACTTAAACACGGAAATCTTTCTTAAACAGGAGGAAACCTCCTGGGAATAGACGCAACGAGCAGTCTTTGCGCCTCTTCCAAGGGACGCAGCTCATCTTTGCGCGCTCTTCCCAGGCCCTTCTTTGCATGATTTACGTATCTTTTTTATATCTTTCCGAGATTCACTTCCAAAGAGTCTCCGAAACCCTATTCCTTCACGTGATTAGTATAAATAGGAGCCTTTGTTCCTCATATTTCTCACGCGAGTGTCCGCCCTTCTCTTCTCCCTTTGCATTCTAGACTTCGTTCTTACTAATTGGCGCCTACGTGCTTGAACCTTCGACCACGTAAGCTCGGATCCTTCCGGGTACCAGCCTCTCCGTTGCATGACCGACCAATTTGACCACTACACTCAATCAATCTAATTAATCAACTTGTTAAATCGTCTTCCTCTTTCGAGGGCATTCTTTCCTTACGTTCGCGTCGAGCATCACTAATCGATTTTCTTAGTTCTTCTCGTTCCGTCAACATGTAAGTCTGAGGGTGTATAATTCTCTTTTATTTATTGTTATTTATTTTATTGTAATCACCGTTGTAAGATTTATGTCGAAAGCACCTCATTAAAACCGATTTCTAAAACCGTCTTTAAAACCTTTTTTTTGCGGATTTCTAGTAGACAGACAATCGAGAAAAGACGCAAAGAATCGCTGCGCCTCTTCAAAGGAGCGCATCTGATCTGCCGCGCCTCTTTGTGAGGCCGCCGCAGCCTCCTGCTTCTTTTCTTCTTCCTCCGTCCTCTGCAATTCGTATCAAATTTATTTGTTTTGTTTGTTCGTCTCAATTCTCCGTCATAAAATCATAATAATTAGCATGTATATTGTATCATATATTTCATCATCCATTCACATGTTTAATTCATCTAATCCAACTTAAATCCCAAGTAATTCATATTTGCGGGTTTTCGCCATTAAGTTCAATTCGAGTTTTAGGGATTCAATTCGTTCGTATTGGGTTTCTGGGATTCATTGTTGATATATTTTTTATCATGTTCATTGTTAATCCGCCATCAATTCGTCATGTTTAGTTAATTATTCGTTTGTTTAGTCATTCATTAACATCGACCCTTCACATAAATAATCCGTCTTATTCCGTCTTAATCGTGTTTCGCTATTTTATGACCTCAATCATATGTAAATAATCTGTAAATCACTTTCATCCGACTAAGTAATCTAAATCAATCCATTAAATTCACTAATAAACGTTAACAATTGCGCTTTTTGGCTTCACACCGAGTTCGTCCTTGGAAGACGCAAAGAATCGCCGCGCTCTTCCAAAGGGCGCAGTGTCTCTTCTTTGTTCCAGGACGACTTCTGTCCCTGAACTCCTTTTCTGCCTTGACCTAGTTTAATTAGTTTACGTATTAACCTACTATTATCCGTATTATCACCTTCTGATCTGTCGTGTTTTATTCTTTTATTTCTTTTTCTCAAATCATCCGTTTTGAAGGTATTTTCGACATAGATCGCCTATTCCCATGTAATTATTGTAATTTCCCTTTATTGTAATTTATCGTTATTGTATCGCTTTTATTATTTATGCTCCCACATGTAAATCCACATTAAATCCTACTTCGACCCCAATTGTTTGCCTAATTAATTGTTCACCGACTTAGTTAATTCTTCACATGCTAGGATTAATCTATTGGATGTTGCATTGCATGCATATAGCCGACGATATATCAAGTACGAATAAACTCCCTAATCATTAGTAGAGGCCGCTATCGAGGCGGGCGGGATTAGGTGTTCGATCAAAAGAGCTTCCTAATACGTACCCTCACCCCTTACTCCAGATCTCCGTGAGCACCCGTGTTCATTGGCATCCACGAGAGTCATTCTAGACATAGAATGCTAAGGGTAACGATTGCTTAGTGTTCATGTCACTACTTTGTGTCTTGACATGACATGAGGTATTCGAACGGTTCCAATTTCCCATAAAAATTGGTGGCGACTCCATACAAAATGCAAACGCTTGTTTTCGAGCCCCTTCACTCCCAAGCGCCCCGTGGGCGGCCCGTCCCACGCTTTGGCGACTCATTGGGGAATACACTTACGTGTAGCTAGGGTGAAACTTGAACAAGGTTAGGGAGTAAGTTTGTACAAGACAATTGTCGGTTTTCATAACTCGGTCTTCCTAGACCGTTTAAATCGGCCTTCCTAGGCCCAACCCAACCTATTCGACCAATCGTCCCGTCTAAACGGTCCTAATTCTTATTTGGGCCTAAAGATGGATAGCGATTGACGTCATCCATACCATGATGCTTACTCTTGTTTGTATCAAGGGCCTTCACTACTTGAGGAAATGGACTAGGAATCGGCCTTACTCTTGTTTGGCACGAGCCTCTCCACAGACTTCGGGTTTGATGGTTCGGTATGGCAACCCACCCTTTAAACCAAAACCCTTCTAAAAGCACTCAAAGATCCCGTTATAATGCTTGTATAAATGTGTAAAACTCTACATGATCACCATTTCTAAACAAAACCATGACGAATTTTCAAAAAATCAAAACCCGTTTTCAATCAAGAATTTCGAAAATAGGGCCTTCAATTAGCGCAAAAATCCAGTCAAAACTCTGTCCGTTTGTCGTGTCAAAATTCGGGCCATAAGCCCATTTCAAAGCCTCACTTCGAGTCCACTCCTACAACTACACTACAGTTGGCTAGGACCCACATTTTCAAAGACCTTGTCTTTCTTCAAAACTCACTCAACACAAGTGGCACACACCCACTTCACAAGTCAAAATTTTCCTCTTTTAGCAAATGTGATAGAATGGTCGATCGTGTTTTGATTCGTCGCCGGTCTCTTATCCAGTTTCCAAGATGCCTGGTCAAGTGATGATACGAACCTCCAAAGCAATTCAAGAGAATAGTAATCAAATCCTAGCTGCGCTGGCCCAAATGCAAATTACCCAGAACCAAACCTATGACCGCCTCGAGCTCATCGAAGGCCGCATCTTTGATGTAGAGGGAAGGTTGCCTCCCATTAAAGGTGAAGTACTACAATTTTCCGATGACGAGTCTAAGGATGAGAATCCTCTCATAGGGACAACTGCGCAGTGAGAAAAGACTCCAATACCTAGAGGAGCAATTGATGTACCTTAAGGGGGATGACATTTACAAGGAGAACAATCGTAAGTATGAAGCCGTCAATTCCAAATTGCCCACTAACTTTAGCATGACGGATATCCCTAAGTTCAAGGGACATGAGAACCCTTTGAACCATATCCGTGCCTTCAAGGATTACATGTCTATCAAAGGCATCAAACCCGAGATGTTCTTAAGGATCTTTCCTTCATCTCTCGACACCATCCCAAAGCAATGGTTCTACACTTTAGATCACAAAAAGGTCGCTACTTGGGAGGACGCCGCGATCGAGTTCTCAAAACAATACGCGGATAATGCCGAGATCCAAGTCAACATGCGCACTCTAGAGGTTCTTACCCAAAACGACAAAGAAGGATTCACCGACTTCCTAAGTAGGTGGAGGAAGACTAGTACTCAACTAGTAGAACGCCCGGATGAGGCCACTCTTGTGGAGAAGTTCGTGGACAATCTCAAGCCCATATATGCCAACCATTTGAGATATCAAAACATCAAGACTTTCAAAGACTTAACCGTATTAGGGACACGGATTGAAGATGACATCCGCAAAGGACTCTTGTCCAAAACGGTGGGTCGAGGATATCAAGGGTCCACAAGTCGTTCATACGGCTCTACTAGCAAGACCGACGAAGTTAACCTTCTCGAACCATCCAAGAAAACTAGCCCACCAAGGAAGTTCACAAACCTTGGGGATACATACTCCAATGCTCTAAAAAGGCTAGTGAAGCAAGGCAAACTCCAACCCATTGGACCTACTCCCGAGCCCGAAAGGAAGTCCAAATTCTGGGACGAAAATTCCTACTGTGAATACCATAGGGGTAAGGGGCACGACACCGAAAAATGCTATAAGTTGAAACACGTGCTTCAAGATATGATCGAAGATGGTCGACTTCCAATTCCACCAGGAGGTAAGCCTAATAACACTCGAGAATCCTCTTGGAGTTCTAGTGATTACAAGTGACGAATCTACCTTAGATTGCTCACATCTCATTTCTCCCACCGAAAATGAAATTCACGCAATTGAGAAAGAAAGACTCTACTCTACCATCTCCCCTACCATCTCCGACTTCATCGCCTGGGCAAGGAGTGTAGATAGACAAGTGTGGGAATTAGAAAGCATGGTAATGATCTTACGCGATCCCAATGCAACACCTAAAGAACGCGTACCATTGATCTTCTCTCAAAATGCTACTATGCAAGAAGTCATCACCGTGGTCGATAAGCTAGTTGATCAAATCACACAACTAGAAAGTGACATCATGAAGATGAAAGAACTAGCCACAATTAATGGGGTTTGGGCCGATGACGATGAAGACGAATACCTCATTGAAAACTCTTTGGTAAAAGAGGTAGTCCAAAATGGCGAAGACCAAGAGGTGGATCACCTAACTCGCTCGGGCCGTCCATACCAGAGTACTACTCAAAACAGTCCAACCAATGTCATCACACCAAATGACAACGAAGACGACCCCACTGATCATTTGCTCAAGCAATTACAAAAAACCAAGGCTGATCTTTCGGTCTGGCAATTAGTGGCGAGCTCATTTCCACACCGCCAAGCTTTACTGCAAGCTTTGGCCAAATTGAATGTGGCACATAACTCTACTCCTGAAGATGTAGTCAACTTGGTCTTCCAAGAATCCCCGAAACTAAGTAACCCTGTTACTTTCTCGGACGAAGATTTGCCACCTTTTGGCGCTAGTCACAACCTCGCTCTATACATCACATCATCCGTCTAAAGAAAAATGTGCCAATGACCTTGGTAGATGATGGCTCCGCAGTCAACGTCATACCTCTCAAAACGGCATATAAACTGGGCATGAAAGAGTCGGATTGGACCCCTACAAGTCAAGGTGTACGCGCATATGACGGATGCGCGACGAAAAGTGGTTGGACTTGTTAGCCTAACCATAGCTACGGGACCGATCGAACGAAAGGTCAACTTCCAAATAGTGGACATCGAAGCTTCATTCAACATACTTCTGGGAAGGCCTTGGATTCATGCTTCCAAAGCAGTAACATCCACCCTTCACCAAAAGATCAAGATCCCACTCAATGGCAAAGTTGTGACAATCACTTCGTCGCCTATCAAGGCAATAATCGAAAAACAATCAAGCAATCAAGTCCTTGCGGATCCCATATACGAACTTGGGGGCTTCCAAAGTGTAAGTGTCATAGAAAGCGAGTTGGCACCTTTGTACTACAATCCCTACTCCAACTTGGTGGTCAACCACATTCTCAAAAACCAGGGATACTTCCCTGGAATGCCTTTGAACCCGTTCGGAAAACACCTTCGCGCCATACAAGAAAGGCAACTCATCGAGAATACCACTTGGACTAGGGTACAAACCCACAACGGAAGAAGTTCTCGAAATGCTCGCCCAAGTCCAAAACCGCAAGTATGTAGGAGTCCAAATGAGGCCATATCTCCCTACCCTCAATGGATACTTCGTTCAAGAAGGAAGTTCGGAACTCTTTCATGGATTTCCCGAACCTTGGCATTACCTCGAAAAGAAGTTAGCCGGAATCGAGATCTTTCACGATTGCTACTTCATCCCTCCGAAACGGTTCCTACCGTCAAAACCCGTCAAGCACCTTGCTTAGACGAACAAGCTGTTAGCCTCCTGTTTGGAGAGGATCGATTTGTTAGGGCCGCGCAGGATGAGATCATTACTACGATACTTCAAGACGATCGCTTCAACCCCACCGCTTTAATCACGAAATCGACACCAAGCGGCGAAAGGGTGGAGAAAATCAATCAAATGGACCAACAATCAAGGAAGACTCTTCAAGCTCACCACCGGAGAAGGAGAGATGTTCAAAGAAGAACCGAAGACGACGAATTCGAATCGAGTCGGAGTCGGAGTCGAGTCGAGTCTAGAGAAGTAATTAGAGAGTCTACTCCTGTCGTCATCCCCACTCCCCTCGTTTCTCCTAGCTTATTTTCGAGTAGTCACGTAGTTCGGAAATGCCCCACCATCGTCCCTTTGCCGCCACTATCCTTGGATCAGTTGGCTTCTTTGTTTCAACTTTACTCAAATCTTAATATGAATAAATCGGTTCTCTTTACTCTTTGTGTTATCTTGAGTGCAATTCATTTATGATGATACTGAGGATGACCAAAATCCAGACTTGACCGAAATACCTCCCTACGTAGCCAAAGAAATACTACAGGAAAGGGAAGGGGGACCCGTAATTGAGGACACCGAACCCATCAACGTGGGGACCGAACTAGAACCCAAAGAACTTAGGATAGGGACTACCTTGAGCTCAACCGAAAGAACCGATTTCATAGACCTCCTAAATGAATTCAAAGACGTTTTCGCTTGGTCCTACAAAGACATGCCAGGGATCGACAGGGATATCGCCGAACATAGGATTCCAATTAAGCCAGGTTTCAAACCTGTGAAACAGAAGCTTCGACGAATGAGAACAGAGTGGGCTCTCAAGATTAAGGAAGAAGTTGACAAGCAATTCAAAGCCGGGTTCATCAAAGTTTCCGAGTATTTCGACTGGGTAGCTAACATAGTACCCGTACCCAAAAAGGATGGGAGAATCCGAGTTTGTGTTGACTTTAGAGATTTGAACAAAGCAAGCCCGAAAGATGACTTTCCTCTACCTCACATCGACATATTGGTAGACAATCTGCGCAGACCATGCACTACTATCCTTCATGGATGGATATGCGGGTTACAACCAAATCAAAATGGCCATGGAAGACATGCATAAGACCGCGTTCGTCACCCAATGGGGAACCTATTGCTATACAGTAATGCCGTTCGGATTGATCAACGCCGGAGCTACATACCAACGCACCGCAACTACACTCCTACATGACATGATGCATAAAGAAGTCGAGGTATACGTAGACGACATGATTGTCAAATCCAAGGAAAGAGAGGGACATATCGCGAACCTTCGCAAGTTCTTCGCAAGGCTACGGAAGTACAATATGAGACTCAACCCTCAAAAGTGCACATTCGGGGTGACATCTGGCAAACTCCTAGGATACGTCGTTAGCCAACGAGGTATAGAAATAGATCCCTCAAAAATCAAAGCTCGATTGAAATGCCACAACCCCAAACAGAAAAAAGAAGTCGAGGATTCCTGGGAAAAGTGCAATACATAAGTCGATTCATATCGAAACTCACGATGATTTGCGAGCCTATCTTCAAGAAACTCAAGAAAACGGACCACACCATGTGGGACGACGATTGTCAAAAGGCATTCGACCAAATCAAGGAGATATTGGCTAAACCACCAGTGCTCATGCCACCACAACGAGATCAACCTCTTGGTTTATATCTCACAGTAACTGAAACTGCCATGGGTGCCATGCTAGCTCAAACCGTAGGAAGCGAAGAAAGAGCTATTTACTATCTAAGTAAGAAGTTCTTGGAATACGAGTGCAAATACTCACAACTCGAAAAGACATGCCTCGCTCTTGTGTGGGCAACAAAAAAGCTACGTCATTACATGCTTAGCTACTCACAAGATATTCTCCAAAATGGATCCAATCAAATACCTCTTCGAGAAACCCGTTCTCAACGGACGTCTGGCAAGATGGACCATGATGCTCTCCGAATTTGACCTCAAATACGTGCCACTAAAAGTAATAAAGGGTCGCGCCGTCGCCGAATTCTTCGCAGAAAATCCCATCAACGACGCACAAGCCATAGATACTTGGTCATTTCCCGACGAGGATATACTTCAAACAGATGTAGACTTCTGGGACCTATACTTTGATGGAGCATCAAACCTAAGAGGATTTGGGATAGGAGTGTTGCTCATTTCTCCTGAAGGTGAGCATACACCGATCGCTGTCAAACTCGACTTCGAGGTGACAAACAACGCCGCAGAGTATGAGGCTTGTTTAATTGGACTACAAGCGGCAGTAAGCTTAGGCATCAAAAACCTCCGAGTGCATGGAGATTCATCACTGATCATTAACCAAGTTACGGGATCCTGGAAAATCCGAAGTGAAAGCCTGGCACCCTATCAGGCTAGGATAGACCAAGTCGCTCAATTCTTTGATCACGTAACCTACTTACACCTACCTCGAGAAGAAAATCAATTTGCAGACGCTCTTGCGAAACTTGCATCTTTGATAAACATGCCAGATTACATGATGGAAATGCCTTTGTGTATCGAACGACGGTCGGAGCCGGCTTATGTCCATCAAATTACCAATGAAGAAGAAATCGCGCAGAACCCCGGTTCCAAGCAATCCTAAACTTCAAGCTTAACGGTACCTATCCGCCAGATATGGACAAGAGGGGACAACGAGCTATACGCCTACTAGCTTCACAATACGTCCTCATGCAAGGAGAGTTATACAAAAGAACACCTCTTGGTGTAGTCCTGCGTTGCCTTGATCATTCACAGGCACGAAAGGTGATGGAAGAAGTCCACGATGGAGAGTGCGGTCCTCATATGAGTGGACCTATGATGGCAAAGAAAATCACACGTCTAGGGTACTATTGGACCACAATGGAATCCGATTGCATCAAATATGTGAGGCACTGCCACAATTGCCAAATCTTCGGGAATGTACAACATGTCCCTCCTTCGTTGCTCTATACGATGACATCTCCTTGGCCATTCTCCGCGTGGGGAATCGACATAATTGGGAAAATAACCCCGAGAACAGGAGGTCACTGTTTCATCCTAGTAGCAATTGACTACTTCACCAAGTGGGTAGAAGCGGCTTCCTACACCGCTCTTACGGCCAAAAATGTAGCCAAATTCATACAAAATAACATCATCTGCCGATATGGTTGCCCACATGAGATCATCAGCGATAATGGGTCCCACTTCCAAGCCGAAACCGAGCAATTGCTAGCCAAGTACAAGATCAAGCATCATCACTCATCGCCTTATAGACCACAGACTAACGGCGCGGTAGAAGCGGCTAACAAGAATGTCGTCACAATCCTCAAGAAAATGACTGACAATTACAGAGATTGGCCAAGCAAAATACCCTTCGCTTTGTGGGGGTATCGAACATCCGTCGGGGCGCCCACCGGGGCTACTCCTTTCTATTTGACTTACGGCATGGAGGCCGACAACCATCGAGCTAGAAATACCATCCTTGCGTATTTTACTCGAAAGTCAAATCCCTGAAGCCGATTGGAAGAGGGATAGGTATGAAGAACTCATCCTCCTGGATGAGCGTCGGCTACGTGCCTTACATAATGTCCAAACGTATCAAGCACGTATCAAACGAGCTTTCAACAAAAGGGTTAGGCCAAGAAACATCAAAGAAGGAGATTTAGTTCTCAAATCGGTTAGAGCTCTCTTACCTGTCGACCCGAGAGGGAAATTCAAACCTAATTGGGCCGGGCCATATCTAGTCAAATCCATACTCCCAGGGGGTGCGGTTAGAATCACAGACCTGGATGGAAATGAGTTTTCAAACCCCACAAATCTCGACCAACTGAAACGATACTATGCCTAGGATAGAACAGAAGCGCGCCTCGCGTAAACCCACGTGTCGCTCTTGCGGCACTAAATAAACGGCCCTTGGCCTATTTGAATGTCACTATGCTCTTGCATCTTGGCAAACTTGTCATCCTCATATCATCAAACAAACTAAATTCGCACCTCCCGAGTAAGCAAAAGCTCATGCTTATTTTCTATGTTCATTACAAGCTCTTGCTCCGAACAATTATTCTTTTACATTTACTCGAACTACGCGCAAGGGTTTGATTTCGCTTTTTTTAAGTGAATACGTAGGCAATCCTTCACGGGATTCAACCCACCATTTTATTTAAAATGTAAATAGAAGGACATTTGCATTGCATTTGAAATTCGACAAGAATAATTAAAGAAAATAACCACGGTTTCATAACCATTTAACTTTTTATTTCATTCAATTTCTAGTAATAATAATACGGCAAATAATAAAAAATAGATAGGCTAGGATTCTAAAAATTCCCCTTTTATTACAACAATAATAATAATAATCAAATAATAAATAAAGACTTGGGCTATTCCTCCATCTTTCCCTTGCCCTTGTCGTTCTTGTCATATTTCTTGTCGCGACCTCGAGCCGGGCGCTCTTGCACCACTTCAGACCTAATCACCAACGGTCTTTCTCGAGGCCTGACCCTTCCGTCCTTGCCAACCACCACCTCTGCGACAGGAGTAGTCTTCGATTTCTTCGAAGGATGAATGACCTGAAAGCCGGCTTCTTCTTCTCCTTCGGTCAGATGCTTCTCTTTCTCTTTCTCTCCTTCGCGCACCTTGTAATCAACGGGCTCGCGCTTCCTCGATCTTCGCTCTTCCGAAGTTGCGGCCTTCCTCCACCTCAGATAAGAATCCGACACCCACAAGGCATTGGAGGAGAAACTCAAGAACCACATGTTTCTTTGGGCCCACTTCATAGCCCACTCTCTTCGGCTCTCGGTAGTCAACGCCATAGCGATCAAGGGACGGTGTCAAGCCTAGGGATCATCTGCTTCAACCCAACTTGCCTCATCAATCTCTCCGGGAAGATGCATACCATAAACTCCAATCCAGGGATGCGCACGGACCTAGTGGGATCTAAAGAAGACACTCCAAAGGACGGACTTGAGGTGCCACCATGGTACAACCCACCTGATCAAAGGGCCGTCATCAGCCTTCAGCTTGTTCTTCCAGTAATCGCAGACCCGGGTGAAGTCCACCATGTACAGCCTCGTCCTCATCGAAATCATACGGGCATGATAGGAAAGTGCATGAACTGGGGGCTCGAGCAATCGGAGCCGTTCCATAAGCCAAACCTACCAAAACAGGTATTAGACACCCAAAAAAAAAAAAAAAAAAAAAAAAAAAAAAAAAAAAAAAAAAAAAAAAAAAAAAAAAAAAAAAAAAAAAAAAAAAAAAAAAAAAAAAAAAAAAAAGTCTTTTACCCGTAAGATGACGGGACTCCCCAAGAATGGAAAATCGCGATTGGATTTCCTATTATCCAAACCCAAGATGATCTCCCTAAGCATAGACAAGTGGGCTCTGCGCAAGACTCCATTTGCTCAACAAGACCCAATAGACGAGGATCACCTCTCAAATCTTCATCAACATGTCCCTGGAAGACATAAACATGAAGCAAACAGAAGCCAAATGCTCTCCTCCTAGCAACATAAGAGACAGTAGGGTCGGCCCTATTGATGAATCGGTCTATAAAATCTAGCATCCTCACGCCTTTCGGGGTAACAAGACGATCTACCTCGAGCCTAGTAAGTCCAAGCAAGTCTCTAAACTTGCTCTTATACCCTTGTGAAGTGGAGGGGATGGCGGAGGTAAATGTTCGGGGTCCCACCCACCAATGGCGAAGAATTTCCTCGGAAAAGGACAAATATCACCTCCTGGAAAGGCGAATACATGATAATTTGGATCCCAATAATCAAGGCAAGCGTCTAAGAACGGTTTCACTACCTTGATAAGTTTCAAACTCAATAAAGATCCAAGATTATAAGCACCCATGTCGTGCTTTTCCGTGTTCGAAAACTCATTAGTCCATTCCTTCAAGCGAACCTCCAAAGTATTCATAATGATAATTTTCTCTTGAAAATTTATTTTAGGAGTTTTAGGAGAAGCGACGAAGAAAAGACGGAAGAATTATATGATTCAAAGCTTCGGCAGCGCTTCTATTTATACTAATTTGTCTGTTTCCAAAATCCGTCGAACAAACCCCTCTCGGGAACAAAGGCGCGGCACTGCTGCGCCTCTTCAAAGGGACGCAGCTCATCATGCGCGCCTCTTCCCCAGGCTCACTCCTGTAATTTCCGCGTTTGGATCTTTCCTAATTCTATAACGCGCGTGATTTCCTATTCCTATGGGATTGTATTTTGGTAAACTACGGACGTTTACCATGTTTTGAAATTCCGCGGGCACGCATTTCGAGGCAACGTTGACATTCTCGCCATTTTATCACAATTGTGTATTTAATTGTCCATTTAATTCCTTTTTATTATTATTCAAGCATTTATATACTTATTTCATTTTCTTAATTTCTTTTTCTACATTTTCTAAACTTATAAATTTCTTTTTTTTCTTTTTTTTCGGGGGTAACCCTCCCTACCGTCCGGTCATTTCCGGTCATTTCCGGCAAAATTTTTGCATTTTTGCGTTCCTTTTGAGTCTCATTGTGCGCTAATTAAAGGCCTTATGTGTATATAAAATGTATGAATCACGTGATTTTTCTATGTAAATTTCGGCGGCATAACGGCATAAACCGTTATCTACCGAACTGTTCAAGAACTAACTGCGGTACAAACAAACAACCCAACATCAAAGGCACTCGAGGCCATCACAATGTATACAACAAAAAGCAAATGTACGAGCAAACTGGGGGCTTGCGCCCCGAACAAAGTACAAATGTACAAGCAAACTGGGGGCTTCGCCCCAAACAAGTCAAGAAGACCAAGTAAACTGGGGGCTTGCGCCCCAAACCGAGTCCAAAAAAAAAATGTTTCAAAATCAGATGTACAAGTCTACAAGACTGACACAAGCTACTGCTGGGCACCCTCTAACTCGGCAACCCTCGCCATAAGAGCGGCGATCTCGGCATCCCGAAACTCGAGCTCCCTCGACAAGCGAGCCGTCTCCTCCCGGGCCTGGGCCAACTCTCGTCCTGACTCGCTGTCACCCTGCAAACAGCAACGAATTGGCTCATGTCAATCAACTCAAATTGGGAAACCCAAAAATCAAAAAAGGAAATCGAAAAATGGGTATAAAGGTTCATACCTGACGACCTCGACCGCCGACGAGTGCCTCAATGGCCGTAGCTCGTAGCCGGTTGGCCACCCTCCATAGTGCCACGAACCGGGATGGCGCGACCTGCATTTCAAAAGGAAACTCTCAACAAATTAAAATAAATTCAGTCAAACGTGTTCTTACGCGAAAACCATGCAAAATGGGAGCTCACCCTCCGAATCGATCTTTTGCCGATCATCTAGGCCAAGATCCGTCACGCTACGTCAAAATCACGCAGCTCGGAGATCGTCGTCCTCCCGAGGCGTCGGTGTACTCAAGGGTCACGGGGTACTGGGGGCTCGATGCCCGCCGCCTCAACCTCCCGAAAGACGAATAGCTCTCATCAATCGACGATCTGTCGTCGCAAGTCTCGAAAATCAAATCAACAAGAAAACAAACGATACTCACCACTACCGGCCAATAGGCCAACCTCCCGTAAAGGAACGCCGAGTAATCCTCCTCGGGAAGAAGAAGGTCGTCGCCACCGCACCGCCAGTCCGCCTCCTCTCGGCCGGAGGGCTCCCCGAACATCGTCCTCGGAGGATCGACGGAACCGTCAACGCACCCCGAAAGCACCGACGAGCTAACCGCTCGCCCGGATACCATACAGACCCATCGACGTCCACAAAGAATAGCTCGAACTCCTAGGCCGAAGAGTCTCGGAACAAAGGGAGGCGCTCCAGCGTACTCCGCCCAAGGTCTGGGCACCCACTGTGACAATGTGAAGGCCAAGGTCATTCCTAGGATCAATTGAAAACAAAGTATGAGAAGATGTGAATACATACAAACGGGATACTCACGCTGCTCAGCTGAAGGGCGTTCACATCCCGCCGGTAGACGTTGTGAGAAGAACGCTTGCTCTTCGTCCGGCACATAACCCAATCCCTCACCACGGGATAGGCCCTCTCCAACGGCTCCGTCCTCTTGGGCGCGAGGCTCGGAAAGTAGGAGTACACCCACGCCTGTAAAACGGAATGGTCAGTGGCGATCTTTGATAAAGAAAGGAATTTATTTTGCTATCAAAGGGAAGGTTCATACCTCCAACAAAAGCCCGTGTCCGACAAAGACACCGGGAGAAGTCCCCTTCTCCATCAACTTCGGGCGAACCATGGCCCTCATGAAGCGGATGAGGACCGCAAAACCAGCATGACCCGGTCCCCAACGCCCTAGGGAGCTCAGGTCAGCAAGAAAGGGAAGAAGCTTCGTCGACAGCCTCTCACCCTTGTCTCCGAGGTAAATCGAAGACAAGAACCACCAAAGCCACAGACGAGCCCTCTGCTCCGCTGTACAAGGAGGAGGAGCCGTCTCCCTCCCGTCGATCACCACCGATGCCGGGGTCTTCCCCGCAAAGTAATCTCGAACATAGGTACTAGGTACCAAACCCGGCACCGCAACCGCCTTCGGCGACAGGTTCCAGCCAATCAACCTCCTCGCCTCGGCCGAGTCCGCCCTCATGCCAGCCTCCGGCCACACCATCTCCTCAGTCCCGCACGGCAGACCAGAAATCATGCCGTAATCCTCCAAGGTGACCCCCACCTCACCAAAAGGCAGGTGAAACGTGGAAGTCGTGTCCCAAAATCGATCCAAGAAAGCGCGGACCAGGCTAAGGTTGGCCCGCAACTTCCTCTTCACGATATCCCTCCGCACCAACCAGGAGGACCGAACGCTCCACGCTCGATCATGGCCCTCTCCTCCTCCGACAGCCGCTCGTAGTGCTCCATCGCCGTCGTATACCCCGAGAACGACCGGATATTCCCGGCCTCCTATTATGATTCGAAATAAAGCTATCTTTAGTTTTGAAGTAAATTTGAAAGAAATTTGAAAAAAAAGAAAGAGGATAAGTAACGAGTTAGGGAATTCCTATTTACCAAGCTCTTCACCGTCCTATAGGACAGGTGACCCTCTGCAGCCCACACAAGGTGCCTGCTCTCCCAGGTCTCAGCCCATGCGGGAGCTCCTCTCAGCTGACGACCCCCTCGTCCGAGGTGGGCCCGTCGCGGAATCTCCTCCTCCTCAGCAGCCTCCTCCTCAGGAACCTCGTCTGCAGCAGCCATCACCGCGTCGGGCCTCGCTCCAAAGCCTCCTCAACCGCACTAGCGTCTACCTCCATGGGAGTCCTCCCGGAAGTAGAAGCAGCATCACCTACAACATTAAAGCAAGTTTAGGCCGCGTCACGTGACGACAAGCCCTTGTTAAGCGCTGAGAGCCTCCGAGCCCCGGAAGCTATCCTTCCTGGCCATCCTTGGCCATGTTCTCACCAATTCAATCGCTCATGTGACAAATTGGGTCAAGTCAAGTCAAAGTCAAAGTCTAGTTCCGAGTTCGAGTCGAAAATTCGGCAGCATTTCGCTATAATGACGATTATGCCCTAAAAGGTGTCCTGCAAAAGCCGTCACCAACCAAAATTCCGAGATGACAGGAAGTTTACCCATCACCCAAGGGTCCCAAATATCAAATTTCATCACAAATGGGCAATCCTAAGGCCGTTTTCGAAGCCATTTTCGATCTAGCTGTGAAACCGTCTCAAAATTCGCTCAAGGGCTCGAAACTCGATGAAAATTCAAAGTAAATACATGGTTATGTTCCTAACATTGCCTACTACTCATTTCTAGCATCTATTTGGCAAGACAAATCCATTTGGGGAAAAGCCCCAAATTTTCGATCAATTGGGTCGAAAACCCTAATTATCATAACTCAAAATTCAACAAATATGGAAGATTAATGCGAGATTAAAGCACATACCTCGATTAGTCATATTTCAAGCAAGCTTTTGAATCCAACCTTAACGGAAATGGTGAGGATTTGAGAGAGAAATTGAAGGATTTGTGTTTCAAATAATGAAATGAAACCCTTCCGATTTCGCGTTTTTACGCGGAATTGCTTGAATTGGAAACAGACGCGCAGTCTTTGCGCCTCTTCCAAGAGACGCAGCTCTTGCTGCGCCTCTTCCTTTGTTTCCCTCCTGATGGATTTTCAAAAATCCGTTATGAGTTCGTTATTCGTGGGCCCATCTTTGGTGCGCCTCTTCCTCGATGACATTTTATCACTTTGGTCCGTTTCGACGATTTCCTTTCGTTCCGCCCGCATCTTATCCAAAGTCGCGGCGATTTCGCAGATTGTCCGAGTTCAGTTTATCCCGCACAGCAGTATTTCGCAGTATTGCTCAACCATTTTGTCTAGCGCGATAGTATTTTGCGATCGCCGCTCGAGACTTTCTTTCGCGACGATTGATGTTCCTAGTCGTCAAATCATTTTACCCGCGCAGAGTATTTTGCAAGATCTTGCTCATTCAAAGTTTCCCATACGACGATCAAGATGTTCCTCGTCGTCGATATGTCCCCAACAAGAGTTCGCTTGAGACCGACGCAAGCGATTCAACTTCCAAATTTCGCGAGAATTCGCTCAAGACCGACGCAAGCGGATTTTCCCCGGCAGCTTTCTACCGACGTCCTGCTGTTTTCAATATCTCTTATTCCCCGCGAAGTTCGATTAAGTCTCAGGTATGGTTTCTTCTTATGGCTGGCGAGCCTCCTTACGTAGTCTAATGGACTTTAAACGACCCTCCCCGATAGTCGACGGACTCTAAAATGTTCCCGACAACAGTCCTTGGTTCGGACCCCTTGAGCCGCCTCGCGTCGCCATAGTCGTGAGGTTGTAATCTTCGATTGACCTGATGGCTATACTTTGACTTTCGCCTTGTCCAAGCCTCGGTCAAAGTGGGGGCTCAGAGACACCTCGTTTCCGCACCCCTCGCAAACCACCCGGTGATGATTGGGCCGCATGCTTGATACGCGGAACGATTAGTGACAATTCGTAAGATTATCGTCAAGTGATTGCTCAAAAATTAATGTCAACCTCTTAGTTGTCATCTACGTGCCGATACGGTCGTTTTGACAAGAAATTAGAGTACATTCGAGTCCGGTCAAAAACCGTCTCCATTTTCTCGATAGTTTGTTAAAATCCCGAGTCGAATGTTCGGAATGTTCCGGATATTTCTATTCCATATTTCTCAAATTTTATCTTTTGGCAAATAATATCCCGTAATATTCAAAAGATAATCGAATTAAATCCGTCCTACCATAACTTAAACACGGAAATCTTTCTTAAACAGGAGGAAACCTCCTGGGAATAGACGCAGCAGGTGCTGCGCCTCTTCCAAGGGACGCAGCTCATGCTGCGCCTCTTCCCAGGCCCTTCTTTGCATGATTTACGTATCTTTTTTATATCTTTCCGAGATTCACTTCCAAAGAGTCTCCGAAACCCTATTCCTTCACGTGATTAGTATAAATAGGAGCCTTTGTTCCTCATATTTCTCACGCGAGTGTCCGCCCTTCTCTTCTCCCTTTGCATTCTAGACTTCGTTCTTACTAATTGGCGCCTACGTGCTTGAACCTTCGACCACGTAAGCTCGGATCCTTCCGGGTACCAGCCTCTCCGTTGCATGACCGACCAATTTGACCACTACACTCAATCAATCTAATTAATCAACTTGTTAAATCGTCTTCCTCTTTCGAGGGCATTCTTTCCTTACGTTCGCGTCGAGCATCACTAATCGATTTTCTTAGTTCTTCTCGTTCCGTCAACATGTAAGTCTGAGGGTGTATAATTCTCTTTTATTTATTGTTATTTATTTTATTGTAATCACCGTTGTAAGATTTATGTCGAAAGCACCTCATTAAAACCGATTTCTAAAACCGTCTTTAAAACCTTTTTTTTGCGGATTTCTAGTAGACAGACAGTCGAGAAAAGACGCAGCAACTGCTGCGCCTCTTCAAAGGAGCGCAAGATCATCGCCGCGCCTCTTTGTGAGGCCGCCAGCATTCCTCGCTTCTTTTCTTCTTCCTCCGTCCTCTCCGCAATTCGTATCAAATTTATTTGTTTTGTTTGTTCGTCTGTTAATTCTCCGTCATAAAATCATAATAATTAGCATGTATATTGTATCATATATTTCATCATCCATTCACATGTTTAATTCATCTAATCCAACTTAAATCCCAAGTAATTCATATTTGCGGGTTTTCGCCATTAAGTTCAATTCGAGTTTTAGGGATTCAATTCGTTCGTATTGGGTTTCTGGGATTCATTGTTGATATATTTTTTATCATGTTCATTGTTAATCCGCCATCAATTCGTCATGTTTAGTTAATTATTCGTTTGTTTAGTCATTCATTAACATCGACCCTTCACATAAATAATCCGTCTTATTCCGTCTTAATCGTGTTTCGCTATTTTATGACCTCAATCATATGTAAATAATCAGAAATCACTTTCATCCGACTAAGTAATCTAAATCAATCCATTAAATTCACTAATAAACGTTAACAATTGCGTTTTGGCTTCACAACAGAGTTCGTCCTTGAATGCAGACGCAAAGAATCGCTGCGCCTCTTCCAAAGGGCGCAGTGTCTGCTGCGCCTGTTCCAGGACGACTTCTGTCCCTGAACTCCTTTTCTGCCTTGACCTAGTTTAATTAGTTTACGTATTAACCTACTATTATCCGTATTATCACCTTCTGATCTGTCGTGTTTTATTCTTTTATTTCTTTTTCTCAAATCATCCGTTTTGAAGGTATTTTCGACATAGATCGCCTATTCCCATGTAATTATTGTAATTTCCCTTTATTGTAATTTATCGTTATTGTATCGCTTTTATTATTTATGCTCCCACATGTAAATCCACATTAAATCCTACTTCGACCCCAATTGTTTGCCTAATTAATTGTTCACCGACTTAGTTAATTCTTCACATGCTAGGATTAATCTATTGGATGTTGCATTGCATGCATATAGCCGACGATATATCAAGTACGAATAAACTCCCTAATCATTAGTAGAGGCCGCTATCGAGGCGGGCGGGATTAGGTGTTCGATCAAAAGAGCTTCCTAATACGTACCCTCACCCCTTACTCCAGATCTCCGTGAGCACCCGTGTTCATTGGCATCCACGAGAGTCATTCTAGACATAGAATGCTAAGGGTAACGATTGCTTAGTGTTCATGTCACTACTTTGTGTCTTGACATGACATGAGGTATTCGAACGGTTCCAATTTCCCATAAAAATTGGTGGCGACTCCATACAAAATGCAAACGCTTGTTTTCGAGCCCCTTCACTCCCAAGCGCCCCCGTGGGCGGCCCGCTGTCCACATTGGGTCACCTTCTCCTTTGTATGCTATATGTGGTAACTTCGGCTTGGTCGGCACCGGGGTATCTAGGACGTAGGCGCTGAGGGGCTGTCTGACCACATGTCGAACGACACGCGGCGATCGGCTCCTCGCATTCCTGGTCCGGCTTCTCTCCTCGTAGCGAGAAGGACTTCTCCTCCGACTCTGGTGAGTCGGGCTTCTTCTCCAACTCTGACGAGTTGGGCTTCTTTCGCTCCTCCGGGGTGTGCCTCGTTCGTGCCGCGACGACGCTGTCTTCTCACGAGTGCAAGAAGGACTTAGGTCTACCACGACCACTTTGGGCTCCTCCGGTGTCTTGACAGGGTCAGCTTCTCCTAATGCTCCGTTCAAGTTTCTTGGGGTCACATTTTGGGCCCTGGTCTCCTGGACGGTTTCCGCCGCTCTTGTCGGCGTGACAGTGTGAGCCGGCGTACTCCCAATTAGGTCCAGGAGCATCTTCAGTTTTGTTGCGTCAACCACATGTCCCATGATGGTGACCTGGTCGTGACGGCAATGGAGTGTCCGGTATTATTGGCATCCCGTACTCCGGTTGAATCACTTGACCGGCGGAGGGTTGCACAACTCCAGATTTGTGGACGGTATCATCTTGGTAGAATTCGGTTTCGTCAGTCACGAATACCTCTTGTTGTTTCGACATCTTCTTGGCTTTTGGGGTGGGTTTTTGTGTGTATTTTTTTTTGTTTGGGAATGATCGTGACTAGCTTCTAGTGTCTTTCCCCACAGACGGCGCCAATTGTTCCGGGTGTAATTCCAGAGCAAGTATTGTTACCACCCGTGGTTTGTAGAATGATGTCTTGAGTTGAATCCCTCTTGTCTTTATCGTTCCACTCGGCCTCTCCTGCAACAATGAACGAACTGAGGGCTTGACTTTGTGCCAAGCGTACTCACTCCGACGCTCAAGTCAGTAAACTTAGAGGGATAAGTTGTTGTTACTTGGCTAAGGAGGTATTGTAGAGAGATAAGGAAGATATTACCAGATGAATAGTGATTCTTAGGTTAATTTATGGATCATTTCCTCAATGAAGGTTGAGGAGTATTTATAGACTTTCACCTTTTGTCACGTAGTGGCCAAGTGGCTAGCAGGTGGAAAGACCGTTCTACCCTCGGCCGATGGACCTATGGCAGGCCGGCCGAGGGTCCTTGGATATGGGTACGCGGATATGTGTCCCTACCGGGTTGCCATGCCGAGACCAGTGACAGCCGATAGGTCGATCGGCTAGGGTCATTTGTCTAAGTCGTTGACTTTGCTGTGGATATTCTTGACCTTGCTCAATGTGTTGACTTGGCCAGCGGTGCAGAATATGCCCCATCAGGAGAAAATGCTAAAAATCTTTGTTACGAGAGACTATTTGATGGAGAACTTAGATCCCTCACTTTTCCGCAAAGTAGATATTCTAAGTCAAACCATTTAAATTTCTTATATTTTGAGAAGATAAATAAGGTCCTGTTTTCATGGATTGAATGAAACTAAGTTGAACTTAATCAAAATTTGTCAAGATAATTAAATAGAGCTGAAGTAAGGTGAACTGAACACGGTCTAAATATCCATTTAGTGGCGGACCAACAATTGATCCAAGTAAAGAAAAATCTCAGCGAAAGCGAATAAGTAATGTTGTAACAACTCAAAAATATTAATAAATTTTAACTAAAAACTTCAAAATTTTCCGGCCGCCAACATAGTGATCATTCTACCTTGGCGTATAGTAAGAATAATGAGCAACAGTAGTGGAACGCGGTGAGGATGACAGAGAGGGAGAGTCGTTGAGACTCTTGAGAGAGTTGAGAGAAGTAAAAACAGTAAAAGTAATTGCAAAGTAAAAATAAGAAAAAAAAGAAATAGTACAAGAGTAATTAGTAAAGGTCAAAGTAATAGGGGTCTACGTCTTACGTAGCCGTATTTTTGGCAGTAGTAGGAATATTATCAACACCACACCTAATCTATGTCAATCTAAACAATTGCGTATTCAGTATTAACTTTTCTTTCAGACTTTGAGTATATTCCGTTGTTTTCTTTTTATTTTTGTAAAGAGTAATATTGATATTTTGTACTCCGTAAATAAAATATTTAAATTTACTAAACTTAACCTGATAAATTAACAATAACTCACAACAATATATGAAGATTAAGTTGATTATCAGGCTATTGACTTACAAAAAAAAAGGAAATTATAACAATTAACCTAGATACTGTGTTATCGCATCTATTGTCTTCTTTATTTTGTCCTAAAAATATGCCCCCTTTTAATTTTTCAAATGCTAAGTAACGGAGCCTAAAATTGACCCTAACGAGAATGAACGGGTAAAAAATGGAAAATCAACAAAAGTCAAAAGACAGGCACAACATTAGCACAATAGCACTTCATCACATCCCTTGAATAAATACGGATTAGATGAAAATAAATCATCTAAATAAATGAATATATGTAAGAGTTTACCTGTAAATATAATAGGTTGATCTTTTTCAAATGTTTTGATTGTGTCTTGCATGTGATATATGTCAAACATATCTATGAGAAATTTACACTTTTTGTTTTTTTAAACAACTATATATAATAATGTTTAAGAGTTTACCTGTAAATATAATAGGTTGAACTTTTTCAAACATTGTTTTTTAATGTTTAACTTCAAAGTATTTAAAAGATAACATATAAAATATTTAACTAAAAGTAATACGGAGTATTTGGTTAATCATAATCAATATTTTATCTTAGACTTATACATATTTAATTAAAGATATTATAGAAAAATGTAACGTGTTTTCTACTTTTTCATGTCGTTTATAATACTATATTACTTAATAATCGTTACTTTTATTTTGAATATTCAAATGCAATCGCGGTCACTATATACAGACACACTCGTACACATACTCGTTATCACATTATTAAAACTTATCAAAATCTCGTATGTATTCAATTTGTCCAATATAATTTTTTTCATTCACACACTATAAAAACCTATCTCTTAGTACTTTTTTTTTAAAGTTGTGTTTTTAATATATACAATGACTCTTTCAAATATATTTTTCATAATGGATATAATAGTCTAAGTTTTATAACTTTCTCAAAATATTTTTTTACGTAAATGTAAAACATTGTGAGACACTCACTTTAATCATCTCTACATATCAAAATAAATATTTCAATAAATATAATGGAAATTATACTCAATTGAAAACATTTTTCACAATAAACGTAATTATTTACATTTTATATTTTTTATCAAAATAACTTTTTAGTAAATTTAGAATAATCAAATAATCGTAATTATTTAATATAATTTTATAATATAATTTATTAAACTATAATTAATATTTTGCTGAGATTTATACCTCATTTATTATGTTTATATTTAATGTTCAACTGTAATTAATACATGTATTTAAGGTTGGGTTGACACGTGGCGCATCCACAGCATTTCAACCCAGTTTTATATATTTATACTACTTTCTCCATTCAATTCCACTCTACCATAGTACAATTTGCACAAATGTTAAGAAAATAATAAAGTAGTAATAAAAGTACAATGAGAAATGGGATGAATGATTAATTTGTCCATAAAGTGGGTAATTATGTTGGCCAATTAGTGGCATTTTGTGTAAATAATTGTTTGCCATGAGGATAAAAGGGTCATTTTACTTGCTTTTTATGGAAAGTGGTAGAGTGGACTTGAATGGATGAAAAAAGAAATATGGTAAAGTAAAGTTGAATGGAGGAAGTATAAGATAAGATGGTCATAACTCATTAGCTTATAAACGTTACTTCTATTATTAAATGAACCAAATAATATTAGAGAAAAATGCATTATAAAATCACAATGGTCTTACATGGAAATTTAGTTCTCTTAGCCACCCTACTTTCGGATTAACGCTTTAAAACTAAATTGAACTGATCTATTAACTTAGAAAATAGAATCGCTCTCAAGTAAACTGATCTATTTTGACTCGAACATAACTCAATTCAATCGAGTAAATACTTGTGAAACTATTTGATAATTATTCAAAATTAAAAATATATAATAATAATAATAGTAATTAATATTAAAAATAACTAGATTCTGTTCTTTTGACCTTAATTTCAATTCATTTCCACTTTATTAAGTTCAGTTCAGTTCTAAGAGCCGAACAGAACATGGTCTCAGTCTTCCTCAAATGAGTCAAATATTATTTCGCTTAAGCATATATATAAGACTTAAGTTAAAACCGTTTTAAGTAAGACGGAATAAAAAAAGAAGACAAAAAGAGGGGGATGGTGGGGGAGGGTGAGATTAAATATAGGGAGAAGAGAACAAAAAAGTGAAGGGAGAAGTGTAATGATTTGATAAGAAGAGAGGATCAGAAGCTCGTGATGAGAATTTTACCCTTTGCAGGTTCTCTTCAGCGCCACTTCTGCCCAACCAAAGGAATTTCCATCTCTCTCCTTTCTCTCCCTCTCCCTCTCGTGATCTTCAATTCTTTTTCCTTTTTATTTTTATTTATTTTTAACATACAGTCAACCCCCCCACCCATTATATATTATTCTCATTCTTTGTACTAACCTTAGCTCACATCAATATCACCATTATATTATATTAATATTATAATATTATTCTCCGTATATAAGATAAGCTTTATACTAAACAAATCCCCACATTCTTTCCTGAATATTCCCGGTGCAAAAATGGAAACTTGTGGAGGTAGGAGTGGCAATAGCAATAAAAGCAGTGGAAATAGTAACAACAGTGGTGGTGCTGGTTCTGGTTCTGGTGGTGTTAGACAATATATTAGATCCAAAGTTCCACGTTTAAGATGGACTCCTGATCTTCATCGTTGCTTTATTCATGCTATTGAACGTCTTGGTGGTCAACATAGTAAGTCTTAACCTCCCTTCTTCTTTTCTTTTATTTTCGACTCGTAAGGTTGTGTACATCCGACCCTTCTTATATATCGTCTTTTTAAAAGGCGGCTTTTGTTTTTAATTTGTTTTTTTTTTTTTTGGTATGAGTAGAGGCAACACCAAAGCTTGTTCTTCAGCTCATGGATGTAAAAGGGCTTACAATTTCTCATGTCAAAAGTCATCTTCAGGTTTTTATTACTCCATCCGATTCCATTGAATTCTATACGTTTGTTTTGTAAAAATAATTTATGTATAATTTATGTCAACAGATGTATAGGAGCATGAAGACAGACTACATTAGGCCAGGTAAATAATCCAAGTTTAATTTATTTAATTTCACACTAGATTTTCTAGTTCAACTACTTGATTGTATAGTATGATATATATGACAAAATTTACCTAAATTTGTTTGGTTAAAAATAAATATTGGTAAAAATATTAAATTTGTTCATTTAAATTTAGTAAAAGATGGAGAGACATGATTTTTGTAGTTGAAGATGTGTTGTATGATTTTATGATATAGTAATAAATAGAGGTATGTATAATTAAGGTTTTTAGGTTGGTTTCCTGAATTGGGTGTTGGAGATCAAAGATTGTGTGTTAAGATATTATATCTTTTATGGAGACTTTTGATGTTGTTCACTTCATTTAATATCTCTCCCTATCATTTCACCTTCACATTGATATGCTTACCACTACCCCATACACAAAGGTTTAGTTCCAAACTAGTTGAGGTCGTCTAACATGAATCGTCTTATTGAATTATCGCTCTTAGGTAGTATGGAAAAAAATTGTTCAAGAAAAATGAGTTAGAAATTTCTCATGGACCAAATGACCAATAAATCTTCTTGTTTTAGCAATTTGAGGTCGATTAACATGAATAATCTTCTGATCAAAACATCGCTTTTGAGTATGGAAAAAAATGAAGTGAACAATACTTCTTGTTTTAGCAATTTGAGGTCGCCTAACACGAGTCTTCTAATCAAAACATCGCTTTTAGGTTATTGATTGACGGTATGGAAAAAAATGTTATAGGAAAAAAAAGTTGAAATTTCTCATCAACCAACAAATCATCTTGTTTTGGAAATTTGAGGGTAAATCATTAATTAATTAAATGTCATCATTATCTATGTTATTCTTAAAATTACTAAAAAGTCTTCAATATTGTAGTTCAAGACATACTTTGTGAACCAATGCAAACATGGGAAATGTAACAAGAAAAAGGAAAGAAAAGTGCAAACATGACAAAGTTATTATTTGAAATGATATTAGTAATATGCATGACTTTTTGGGATCATTTGCTTTACTTTCTAACATCTTTATTTTGTTATTATTTTTATTGTTTAGAAGACAAGAGTTTCACCCAGAAAAGTAAACAAGCTTTTGAGAAGAACTATGATAACAATGCAACAAGTAACAACATTATTATTGAAGGAGAAGAAGAAAAGGAAGATGATGTTGTGGGGTTACATTTATCTTCTTTACCTAATACTACTTCAATTCTTCTTGATCATGAACCAACTATTTCTTCACCCTTCCCTATAATTAAAAGGTTTGCCTTTTCTTTGACTATTTTGCTTAACACTTAATTACAAGCTTAGATCGGTCTTATATCGTGAGACGGTCACTTTATGTACAAAAACGTTCATTTAGGATAATTTCATAGTGTAAGACTGTCTCATATAATAATTACGGTTACTGTTTTGTTTGACTATTTTGGTTAAGACTTAATTACTTAAATGTGTTTTCTTTAACTTGAGCCACATATTATAGATATAATAAGTCAAAACTAAATTTTTGGAATATCTACTTTGAAGTAGTCTTTCTTGTTGGTTGGGACAGTGTTTATTCGTATTCAAACATTCTGATGTGATTTAATTGATGCTTGATAAGATGGATTTACATGTAGTCTCATAAAAACTTCAATGATACGTGTGAAATGTACCTATTGACCCTATGCATAACTAAATAACATGTACTTTTGGACAAAATAATTGAGGGTGTGAAGTTGTAATTTCACCAATATAATTTGTCCCGAAAAGTAAACGAAAACTATTGAACGTTTAACTTCTAGTTAAAGTTAAACGGAAATGAGTAATTAGAATTTAGAAATGTATACATAATTATAGTGATAGACCCGCAAACATTATTCGGGGTTAAAAATTCTGTTAGATCAATTTTATTGCTGATAATAGGTTTCAAATCAAGTCTCGAGTCTAAAAACTTTAAACTAGCAAACATTTTATTACAATTTAGAAATGTATAATGTATACATAATTTCGAGGTGGTCTCAAAGAAATGATTGAACTTTTTATATAAGGTAGATTCGTGAATATTATTGGAGGTTAAAAATACCGTTAGATCAATTTTATTGCTGATAATAGGTAAACACTTATCAAAAATTCTACCGTCCTCCTGGAGGACGGTACTCGTCACACACAAACACAATCCACTCAAGTGGAATATTATAATGGCTTGTGTGTGAAGAGTACCATCCTCCGGGAGGACGGTAGAATTACTCAAACACTTACTATAAGCTATTAAGCATTTTGAATGTGGTATATCCTTATGTTTCAAATAATTCAACATTATTATTCTTGGATGCATTGATTGATTCTAGTACTATAATTGATACTTTTTGAATATAATGACCAAAGGGCAAAAATGGAAGAGAAAAAGATAGAAAGGCAAGGAATGAGGAGGGTAGTAATAAGTGAAGAGGAAGAAGAAAGGAAAAAGAGAAGAATAAATCCAAATACAAAAGATTGGTGGCATCAGAATCAGAGTAATGATTACAAAAGTCAGCAAGAGTCAATGCAAAATATAATTATGGTTGAGAATAATAAAAATACAACAGTTGGAAGAATAATGATGCTGAATAAACAAGATGATATTCATCAGGACAACAGATTGGATAATGAAGATGCAGTAGCAGATGCATCAGCTGCTGCAGCAAGTAGTGGCCTTAGTTTTATCAGAGCTTGGCAGCAGCAATTGCACCACCACCATCCTTCCTTCTCTCTTCTTAATCATCATCATAATCTTCACTCTCATTTCCCTAATCTTCAGGTATTTTTTTGTTTTATATATTGTCATTTTGCTTAATGAGGTTATTTAGTGGCATAACCAGGATCGATAGAACCTAAAAGACGTAAAATTTTCAAGTTAAATAAATGCAACACTAACAAAGGTCTATTGTCCGAAAGCTGTGGGGGTTTTCAGACCCCACTATCCTATATTCCTATATGTTGGTATGCCACTACGGCCCTGTTCTTTTGGACTGAAACTTATCTGATCTGAACTGAACTGAACTTATAGGATCTGAACTGAACTGAACTGAACTTATAGGATCTGAAGTGAACTTATATTAAGTGACTTTAAGTCCAAAAGAACAGGGCCTACATATATATCGGTGACCTTGACTATGTTATATACGAGATTTGTGGAGTCATATGTGAGCTTGTTCACCTAATTGCAAAATCCGTATTCATTTAATCTAATTAGAAATTCTTTTTGTTGGTAGTAATGGCTTAGTAAAGCCAAAAACTCAATTGAGTTTTGCCATTCTCCCACATCGGTGGGGAAAGGTAGAGTTTTGATGTTTTTATATCTACCTTGTCCCCAAGTGGATAAGAGTTGGACCAAGGAGGCTTTTGTTGAGAGTGTTGGGCCTGTGAGTCTGATCCAAACACACACACGCGCGCGCGCGCCGGCCCGGCCCGGCTCGAGCTCGGGCTCGGGTTTGGGTTTGGGTAGAGCCCCTGCGGGGCGGGCCAAAGGCCCTCTTTTCTTTTTGGGCTGTGTGTGTTTTTGGTTTAGGTCCAGGTTCAGTGTATCTGTTTAGTCAAATGTTTTTATGACTATTGATTGCGGAGATTAAGGGAGCGTAATTAATCCCTTAATTACGTCTCTTAATTGCTGTGATTTTGTCTGTGTAACAGCTCTTTTTCCCCCTATAAAAGGAGCTGTTCACTTGACAGAAGAGCGCACCAACACACAACTCTCTTCTCTTTCTCTCATCTACTCTCAAATATTGCTTCTGAGTTTTTCCGGGTAAAGTTCCTGTTTGTTCCAAAGCTTTCTTGCTTCAGTGGTGCGGCTAGAAAGCTGCAGTGTTAACCTTGGGAAACGTACGGCGTGTAGGCGATAACCACCGGAGTCGTGCCGATATTGTTTTCAAGTCAGTGGCTTCATTACCACGGCACTGCTATTCTGTTTCGATAAGTATTCTTCCTGGTTTTTTGTTTCTGTCTTTCTCTGTCTTTCGTCCATTGTTACGCTCTTATTCCAACAATTTGAAAACAATATTTTTTCTGTCGTAACAATGGCTGCCGTCTCAAACAAAATTCTGTCTGAATTGTCGAAATTGGAACCTTTAGACGGTATGAACTACAAAAGATGGTCTCAGAAACTGCTAATGTATTTTGAACAACTAGAAATCGACTATGTTTTGTTTTCTGACCCTCCTGCTGCTGTAACCGCTGCTAGTGTAGAGACTACCCCACCTTCGTCTGTTGCTGTTAAGTCGAATGAGGAGTCAATTAAGAAACATGATAAGGATAACAAAACTGCTAAGTTCCATCTCCTTACTCATATGTCGAATACCCTCTTTGACTTATTTTCGGTCCATAAATCTGCTAAGACTATATGGGAATTGTTAGAGAAAAAATATGGGGCTGACGATGCGGGTAAGAAAAAATATGTTGTCGGGCAGTGGCTTGGGTTTCAAATGGTAGATGACAAACCTATTATGGAGCAAGTTCATGTTTATGAGAACTTGTGTGCCGATGTCACTAATGAGGGAATGAAACTAGATGAAATTTTCTTGGCTAATGTTTTGCTAGAAAAGTTTCCCCCTTCCTGGAATGAGTATAGGAACCATTTGAAACATAAGAAGAAAGATTTGTCCCTTCAAGAGCTAGTAGGCCACATGAGGACTGAAGAAGCTAATCGTCTGAAAGATAAGTCACCCAATTGTCTCTTACTACTCAAAAAGCCAATCTTGTTGAAACCGGTGGGTCTTCAAAAGAAGATAGGTTCAAGGGTAAGGGAAAGGCTAAAGGCGGTCGTGGTCAATCCAAGGGTCAGAATGCCAAGAAAGCTGGTCAAGGGAAATTCACCAAACCTGCCTCAAAGATCCGAAACCAAATCGGTTTGCTATGTGTGTGGGAAATCGGGTCACAAAGCTTATCGGTGTCCTCAAAAGAAAGTTGTCTTTTGAAGCTAATGTTCTTTGAAAAGGATGATATCATTCTTTCTTTGTAGTGGTTGAGGCTAATCTGGTTGCAAATGCTAGTGATTGGATTACGGATACGGGGGCTTCAAGGCATCTTTGTGCTAACAAGGATCTTTTTCTTTGAATTTGAAGATGTTGCTGATGGTGAATGTGTCTACATGGGTAACTCTTCTTCTGCTTTGTTATCACCCAAAGCAAAGGCAAGATCTTTCTCAAACTAACCTCAGGGAAAACTCTTGCTTTAAATAATGTTTTGTATGTTCCTACTTTGCGTCGAAACCTCGTGTCTGGTGCCTTGCTAAACAAAGCTGGTGTGAAACTTGTTTTTGAGGCTGACAAGGTTGTAATGTCGCGCAATGGGGATTTTGTGGGCAAGGGTTATCTCTGTGGGGGTTTATTTGTTTTGAATGTTGATTCTCCCATCATTAATAATAATGCTTCTACTTACGCTTATATTCTTTGAGTCTATTGATGTTTGGCATGGTAGATTAGGTCATGTGAATATTGATTCGATTAAAAAGCTCAAATCTATGTCGCTTATTCCTTCGTTATCTTCAGAAACTCATGAGAAGTGTCCTAGTTGTGTCGAGGCCAAATTTGCTAAGAAACCTAGTAGACCTGTTACAACTAGACAAACGAGTCTTCTTGAGTTAATTCACACCGACCTAGCTGACTTCAAAAACACCATGAGCAGAGGTGGCAAACATTATTATGTCACTTTTATTGATGATTTTTCTAGATATACCAAAGTATATTTGCTTAGAAATAAAAGTGAAGGCGAGGACATGTTTATAAAGTTCAAAACCGAGGTAGAAAATCAACTTGATAGGAAGATTAAAAGAGTCAGGTCCGATCGAGGAGGAGAGTATGGCTCCGGTTATTTAGTAGATTTTTGTGAGAAAAATGGTTTAATACATGAAAAGAGCCCACCATACTTACCTCAATCGAATGGTGTAGTTGAACGTAAAAATAGAACTTTGAAAGAAATGATGAATGCTATGCTTTTAAGTTCGCCTTTCGATGATATGTGGGGGAAGCGGTGCTATCGACTTGTCATATTCTTAACAGGGTACCTCATAAGAAACTAGACAAGACACCCTATGAGATGTGGAAAGGTTATGCTCCTAGCTTAAGTTACCTTAAAGTGTGGGGGTGTTTGGCTAAAGTAGGCTTACCTAGCTTTAGGAGGCCAACCATTGGACCTAAGACTTATGACTGCGTTTTCATTGGTTATGCTCAAAACAGTTCTGCTTATAGGTTCATGTCTTTAAGTGACAGGTCTATATCGAGGCTAGAGATGCCGAGTTTTTTGAGCGGTATTTCCTTTGAAGAAGGAAACAGATCACTACCCGATGCCCCTGTTGTTTCTCTCGTGCCTGTTAACCCTATTGACAGTTCTACGCATGCGAGTACTAGTACTTCTGTGGATCATGTAGTTGAACCGAGAAGGAGCAAAAGACCCAGAGTTGAAAAGAGCTACGGGAGTGATTTCATCCGAACTGATGCTATCAGACTTCACTTATCTGAAAACGCAGGTGATATTTGTGCTTTTGATGAGCTTGTTTTACCTTTTTAATAGAAGATGATCCAAAAACATATGATGAGGCTATGAGATCTATAGATGTTGTTTTTTGGAAAGAAGCTATTAAAAATGAACTAGATTCTATTGTTTCTAATCAGACTTGGGAGTTAACTGATTTGCCTAAAGGTAGTAAACCCATTAGTAGCAAATGGATCTTTAAAAAGAAAATGAGACCTGATGGAACAATAGAAAGGTTCAAGGCCAGACTTGTGGTGAGGGGGTTTACACAAAAGAAAGATATTGACTATTTTGATACTTACTCACCGTGACTAAAATTTCCACCATTAGAACTCTTGTTGCTCTTCGGGCCGCTATTCATGATCTTGTAGTACATCAAATGGATGTAAAACCGCTTTTTGAATGGTGACCTAAATGAAGAGATCTATATGTTGCAACCCGAGGGGTTTGTGGTAAAGGGTCAAGAGAGTAAGGTGTGTAAACTGAGAAAATCACTATATGGTCTGAAACAAGCACCTAAACAGTGGTATGAGAAATTTCACAACACTCTGATTGATGATGGCTATATAACTAACAATTCTGATTCGTGTGTTTATTCTAAAATGTTTGGGTCAGATTGTGTGATTATATGCTTATATGTTGATGACATGTTAATTCTTGGTAGTAATTTATTTGTTGTAAATAAAACCAAACAATTTTTGTCATCACGTTTTGAGATGAAAGACTTAGGAGAAGCTGATGTTATCCTTGGAGTTAGAGTTATGAAAACCCCAAGTGGCATATCCCTTAGTCAATCACATTATGTTGAAAAAGTGTTGAAGAAATTTAATAGTTTTGATGTTGCACCTGCTAGAACTCCTTATGATGCTAGTATATCTTTGTGTAAGAACTTGGGTGATAGTGTCTCACAAGAAGAATATGCTAAAATTATAGGAAGTGTTATGTTCCTCATGAATCGTACTCGACCGGACATTGCCTATCTTTGTTAGTAGGTGAGTCGATATACACATAACCCTTGATCTTGAGAGCATTGGAATGCACTTCGTCGTTTACTTAAATACCTAAAAGGAACAATTGATTTGTGTTTGCATTATGGTAAGTTTCCTGCTGTTTTAGAAGGATATTGTGATGCAAATTGGGTTGCAGGTAATGATGAAATACATTCCACTAGTGGTTATGTGTTCACCTTGGGTGGAGGAGCTATATCGTGGAAGTCTCGCAAAAACAGGACTTGTATAGCTAGCTCCACCATGGAATCGAGTTCATTGCTCTTGAGTTGGCGGGTCAAGAAGCGATTGGTTGAGGAACTTACTAGCAGACGTGCCTATGTGGGGGGACAGTTGCACCCGTCTCCCTTCTTTGTGATTGTAAAGCGACTATCGGTATTGCTAAGAATAATGTCTACAATGGTAAGAAACGACATATTCGGATCAGGCACGGTGTGGTAAAACAACTTCTGAAAAATGGGGTGATTGCCTTGGACTATGTGAAGTCCGAACGCAATCTTGCGATCCCCTTACTAAGGGGTTAACAAGGAGAGTAGTCCTTGACATGTCGAGGGAATGGGGCTTAAGTCCTTAAATCAAGTTTGAGTGTGATACTTGATGGACTCTATAGCTCATTCCTATGGCATTTGATATCCATAGCCAATTTTGGTGGTGCTTTTGAGACGCACTTGATGGATTGTGTTTTCTATAGAGGTTGGACTTTGTCCTTAATAGCTCTTGTGAGAAGTGCTGCGAGAAGCACTTGAGCTACCTTTAGGGGTGTGATGGCCCAGCCACCATCTATGTGTGAATATGTAAATTCTCGCTAGAGCACTCACCTAAACCAGGGTAAACGCATGGCTTAAAAGCGTTGCACTTAGAAATCGCGGAATAAAACAGATTTTGAAGGTATGATATGTGTTGTGGGGAATTCAACGACCGAAGTTCGACGAGGAATTCAAATCGAAAGATATTCACTTGTTGAAAGTAAGTTGTTGCCTCATTTCACTAATACGTCAATTCAAGTCGAAAGACATTGAACGTTTAAGTATCCAATCCTTCCTTACCCGGAATATCTCTTTAGCTTTCTCTTCGCCATTAGTGGGGGATTGTTGGTAGTAATGGCTTAGTAAAGCCAAAAACTCAATTGAGTTTTGCCATTCTCCCACATCGGTGGGGAAAGGTAGAGTTTTGATGTTTTTATATCTACCTTGTCCCCAAGTGGATAAGAGTTGGACCAAGGAGGCTTTTGTTGAGAGTGTTGGGCCTGTGAGTCTGATCCAAACACACACACGCGCGCGCGCGCCGGCCCGGCCCGGCTCGAGCTCGGGCTCGGGTTTGGGTTTGGGTAGAGCCCCTGCGGGGCGGGCCAAAGGCCCTCTTTTCTTTTTGGGCTGTGTGTGTTTTTGGTTTAGGTCCAGGTTCAGTGTATCTGTTTAGTCAAATGTTTTTATGACTATTGATTGCGGAGATTAAGGGAGCGTAATTAATCCCTTAATTACGTCTCTTAATTGCTGTGATTTTGTCTGTGTAACAGCTCTTTTTCCCCCTATAAAAGGAGCTGTTCACTTGACAGAAGAGCGCACCAACACACAACTCTCTTCTCTTTCTCTCATCTACTCTCAAATATTGCTTCTGAGTTTTTCCGGGTAAAGTTCCTGTTTGTTCCAAAGCTTTCTTGCTTCAGTGGTGCGGCTAGAAAGCTGCAGTGTTAACCTTGGGAAACGTACGGCGTGTAGGCGATAACCACCGGAGTCGTGCCGATATTGTTTTCAAGTCAGTGGCTTCATTACCACGGCACTGCTATTCTGTTTCGATAAGTATTCTTCCTGGTTTTTTGTTTCTGTCTTTCTCTGTCTTTCGTCCATTGTTACGCTCTTATTCCAACACTTTTGACTATTTATATTTTTTTGTTATCTGTTACGATTATATTATGGTTTGTTAGAGTAACAATTTATACATTTTAAATATGTTACAGTCGTCAATATTAACGTATGCGTTGGTTGTTTTAGTTACCTTTACTTGACCATGCATGAATTTTATGCATATACGATATAATTTTATGTTTCGAAATATATATATATGTTAATCGATCGTCTTGCTTGATAAATGATTCATAGACTAGGGCTAAGACAAAAAAATAAGATTAGGTTGAAGTTACCATGAATTAATAGTAGTTTAACTTGTTAAGGGAAGACAAAATTTGTTTGCTTATAATGTGTGCACAAAAATGCTATAACAAGAGTAAAAAGGAGAAAAAAACAAAATGTTATCACATTTATTACATGCAGATGTTACAAAACCATTAGTAAAAAGGGAACTTTTCTTGAAATACAAGTGCTTTGGTAGAGATTTTCTGAGGTAGAATAATTTCTATTTCCAACTTGTGGACCAATGTATGTACAATGCTAACACAGTTGGCCTTGGATATTCAATTTTTTAGTTCCCTATTTTAAATGTGTGTTGAAAATGTACAACATTTGTCTCTTAGTAATTGGAAATTATAAGTAGTTAACATTCTCTTACTAGAATGAAATTGGTTGGGGTGTTGTTGAGATTTTTATGTCTTAATTTTGGTGTTATTGGTTTTATTATTGACTTTTTCGAATTAAATAAATTTTAACGAAGAAAAGATGAGTTTAGTAAAGGAGATTGCCTTATTTATCGTTGTTGCAGAGTCTGTTTGGTCTGTTTTTGTGAATTCTTAAATTTTTAATATTTATCGAGAAGTGATAAAAAGGAGATTAGGGTAATCCTTGTATTATCGACCAAAAACACGCTAAAATTCTAGGCAACGGTTTTACTAACAAACGAGTATGGAGTATATTGTATAGTACTTCCTCCGTAATTAGATGATGTTTCCGTTTGACTTTTTGCGGTTTTTTTAGGTGACATTTTGACCACGTTTCTTAAAAAGTCAAATGGGAACATCATAAAATTACCGAGTGAGTATATATTACCAGAAATTGAGTATCTCATTTTGATGTCTTTGCATTAACATGGTGCAGGGTACAAGCACCGCAAATGTCCAACCCAAAAATCAAGCACAAGGTTGGTACAACTTGGATGCAATCGACACATCTATAAGGCGAAACAAGGAAATCAAGGCCGAGGTTGAGAAAGAGGCGGTATCATTGTCTCTATCATTACGACCAGTGTCGCCATTGTTAACCCAAAAGAGCAACAATAACTTATCTTCAACTAACGTTAGTGAAATTAGTGAACAAGCGATTAGTTCATATTCGTCTTCTTCGACTTGGGATGAACATGTACAACATCACGTCAATCTTGATCTATCTATTTCACTTTGTAGTAGCTAAATTAATTAGATTTTCTAATATTTGTATTGTAGTAGCTAATTAAACCACGGAATTATATTAGATTTATATATATGAATCTAGAGTTAGCCTCGCGTTGTGTTGGTGTAATTTTATCTACTCCGGTTAGGGCAACAAGTTTTCCCCATATTCCTTTGTCATTGTAGCCAGTGGTGGAGCGAGGGGGATCAGGGGCGGTCGCCCCCGTTGAAGTTTGAAAATTTTGAAATTTTTAGTTAAAATTTTCGAATTTTTACGAGGCCCTTTTATAATATTTTCCTTTCGCCCCTACTGTCTTAAAATTTTGGCTCCGCCACTAGCATCAGTTCCAGTCTTCTGGTACAATTACGGTGCTTTATCCGCTTGACGAGACTATGGATAATCTTACCAACAGCAGCGAATGACGGATCAACGTTGGCGATGGTCAGTTAGGATACTGTATTATGTATTTTCACTTCCATAGCATCAATTACAGTTTTACTCTTTTACCCTATTACTTTGTTCAGCCAAAACATGTACTTACGGTTGTGTGCTACTGTATGATTTAATGTGACAAGACCAGATAAATTTGTTCAATATTTACCCCAATATATATGAATATATTCAACAATTTGAGCAGTAAGACGAATTTCCTTTCTTCAGGGTGAATTTCCTTTGTTCTATTTTAGCATTAATCAATCAATGTAATGTTTGAATGCATGAAAATAATTTTCGTTCATACTGAAAAATCCCGGGATTTAAGTAAGAATGTACTGTGTGTTATCTTAAAAATTTCGGAAAAATTGTCCATTATATCCCACCGTTTTCTTCAAGCCAAATTGTTTTCCCTCCAATATAGGAAAGATTTGGAGGAAAACTATCGCTCTCTATTATAACTCTCCTCCGCTTCCCTCTTAGCCCCTAACGTCCCTTTCTCTACATTTTTGATATCCAAACAAAGCCTAAAACACCTAAAACTATAGTGTTATTATATGAAACTTTTCAGAAAATAAAGCAATATGATGCCGTCTTATAACTTTCCCTTTCCCTCCATTTTTAATACCCGAACAAGGTAAATGGTAGGAAGGATGTCATGTCTTCTGGTTTTGAAATGTGTCTTTTTTTCCCAATGAGGGTATTGGTTTATATTATTACCCATAAGATCGGTTCTATAGGAGACTTCTAGAAAGAGGTATAGAACAATGGCTTCACATATAAAAATAAGTGAGATACTATTTCTAAAACCTCTTACAAACCGATATTATTAGTAATCCATCCAACTTATAACTAGTCTTCGCACTCTAAATTTACAGATATACGGAGTAAGAGAGTAGTCGAATACGCATGAAAAGAAATGTCAACAATAAATATTGCATGCTCTAGTACTTTGCTTTTTGACTTGGGTTCACCTCATAATTATGCCGAAACAAGGAATGACCGATCGGCCATAAAAGAGGTACTTAGGGAACTATATAAACCACCTTGATCTCACAAATTCTCATTTGTAACGGAGTGACGGATATATCTGTCGTAAACTTGCGACAGGTTAAGTAATACTCATGTGGATAGATAAGACAAAAGCAGATTGCTTAGGGAGTGACAATCTGTTTTGTCTTATCTAATCACATGGATAGTACTTGACCTGTCGCAAGCTTGTGACGGATATGTCCGTCATTGGTAGATGTATGTTGAAATGCTACTATATTTGTGTTGTATCTTCACCCTCGTAACATCAAGTACAGCCCACACTATTACTCGGCTGTGAGTTACTGTATAAATTTATGAGCCCAGTACAATGATTCAGAGTAAAAATGTTCACATATATTTATTATTTCACCTTTTATGGCTAAACCTTACACAATTATTCAACCTTGTTATTAATAGAGCTACTCATGGGCGAACGGGCAGTTCCGTCCTTTAAACCAGGCTAATCTGACCCACAAAATAAGCGGGTGTAGGCAAAACACTTTCAGAAATTAAGAAAGGTATGACCTGTTAACCAGTCCCAAGTCGGCTTAAACAGCTTGTCCGTGGGCCAAAATTCAAGTAGGGCTCAACCCGTGTTCAGCCCTACCCCGCATTTGGTTGGCCTTATTTGTTACGGAGTATTTCTTGAACACAGGGTGTTGCTGGCCGAATATCAATCAACCTTGTTATTAGAGTTGTATACAGGTCGTTCCTTCCATTGTACCCGGCTCATTCGACGCACAAAATAAGCAGATATGACGAGACATGTTCAGCCTGGTAACCAACTTGTCGGTGGGTCAAAAATTCAAGTACGGTCCAGCCTGTGTGCGGCCAAAGCCTACATTTGGTCACTAGAGTATTGCTAGACGAGTTACCTTTCTTTGGTTCGATCTACAAATTAACATAATATTGCAATATTTCATCCATAGGACTCATCGAAACACCTTAATAATACATGTGTGGTCATTCGGAATCACCTTTGGAGACGGGAAATCTAAAAATCATAAAATTGATTCAACCTAGTTTGTAATACTTGATCGGTGTAATCAAATAATGTACATGTATAGTTCTTCAGCAAATTTTAATTAACAAAATTTAAAGGGATGAAAACGTCACGATCATTCCCCGGACTTTTACAACTCGATTCCACATTTTTGACTTGTCCATGGCCGGTCTACTCTGGCCTAACGACAAGATACGAAGCCATCTCCAAAGCGAACCTTAAATGATGGCCCGTGGTGAAAAAAAACAACAAAATTATTAGGGCTCGTCTCATTTAGCTTTAGAGTCGGACCCTAATAATGCCTTGATGCAAAGCTTCGGCTTGGTGTCAACAAGGTCTCGAGAAAGAACTGAAATGGCAGTTACTAATGAACCGTTGGGCACCCCAGATAACGGGAGCAGTTCAACTAGAACACACAGCTGTGATATATTTAGATTTTAGAAGGATGATCAAGATATATGAAGATTAAAGATGATAAATGCATATAGCGAGTTTTTATTACCTCCGGAGATTTGAGGTCTACAGTTGAATCGGATACTGCTGCCTTTACTGCACCCGCCACGATGGAGAAGCACTTGTTTCGATCCAGCAATGCATACAAATTAGGGTCGGAAGAACTGCCTTTTATAGTTTTCATTTCGGTTTCTTCAATTCCTCTTCTATTATACCCAACTGCAAACTGTGATCAAGTGGTTGCCGACAAAACAAACACGAGAGTTAAAATTCCATCGAAACTGCAACAAGTACGTATTAAAATGATTGGGTGACACAAAATACATGAATTGAAATGACCAATTTCTCCAAATCGAGGAAGTGACTTACTTAGACCCCCTTAGGTATGTGAGGGGTTCCTTCGCAAAACAAGTTTTTCAAATTCTCAGAAAATAGAAATCATGGGTAAAATAACTTCCTAGGCATTGAGATTAGTATAGCGAATCAAAAGACCTTTAATACTTCAGGTATATAGTCCCTTAACTCATAGCACCTAAAACTCGCAGCAATTGGCCTAGAAAATTAAATACGGAATCCCCATTTTCCTGAAGTTAACTGGAAAAAAGGCGATGATAAGACACGAAAAGAATACAACAGAAAAGGAAAAGGGATGATGGCTTGTTATTTGTCAAGAGCCAAATCTGATAAAAGGATTATCAAAATCTTAATCGATGAAGAAATTTATTCCACAAGAAGTTCAAATAAAGTTTACTACTCGTCAAAGTATGGAATTTTTGGATCCATCATAACATGTGATTGAGTGCAAATTTTTTATATGGGTCAATTCAAGATATGTAGGGGTTCACCTTAAGAGGTTTGGAGAGTATGTTGCTTTTGTCATCCACAAACTTCCGAACAAGAGTTGAGACAGTGCTACTAACTTCCATTTCATTCAACCTACAAGTAGCTTGAATAGGGAAAATGCGATGGCACCAGCTGTAGGGAAATAAAAACTTACAATCAGGTAAGTATAAAAAGAAAACACGAGTAGAACAGTCGTGAATAACCAGTTACTATGGGAGTATGGGTGCCCCACTAGACCAATTTCCAGAGTCCAGAGTACTAAGTAATAGTGCTGACTCTACAGGTAAGTACCATAAGTATCCATATTAAGTGAATGAAGCTCGTCAGAATTCACTGATTACCGTTAAAAGAATTTTTTTTCCATATAGCATAAAAAAACAACGAAGCTAACACAGATAAAATTTTGTCTTTTGTAAGTAGGCAAATACACAGTTAGTGATATCGCTTGCAAAGGTTTGATACTTTGATCCACAAATCATACCAATAAAGACCATTATAGCATGTCATTTGCACGTTAAGGAACTCAACTACAAATCCTAAAATTTCATGCACAAAAGTCATAGTGAGAGCTAAGTGAGATCATAGGCCAATTTGGGACGGGCTGAAGAGTCAAAATCAGCCCCAAAGCGGGGGCTGGATCTAGATTTTGGTCCTATAAGTTCTCCTGTGTGGGGCTTTTACAGACAATACCCAACAAAGAGTCATGCTGGGTTGGGTATGTTTAGGCAAGCATGTTATTTGATAAGCTTTTAGATAACAGTCAGAAAGGAGATGTAGAGCCAAAGAGGAATGGAATGGTGTATGACAGAGTCAACGACACTTTGCGAGATCTACAGAGTAGAAATTTAAATAGCTTGAGGTTAAAATCCACCAATTAAACACATGAGTATTCCACTGCCTAAACGATTAGGTCATGCTCCCTCCAGCCCATTTATACTGCCTCCATAGTCCATTCAACTAACTCTCATTTTATTCTGAAAAATCAATATCACTATAACGGATTACCCTTGCAATTATGCTACTTTATTAGAGAGAGAGATTGAGAGATTTACTCTTTTATTAATTAGACATAGAAAAGGGTCAATTATATGGGGATGGGCCAAAAAGGAAACGGAAACTATTAAACGTGATGGAAAGAGTATTTCGCAATCAACCCCAGTAGTTTCAGGGAGAATGCAAATTTTAAAAGCTCAGAAATATATTCCTTCCCAGTAGCCTCTTTGCGATCTCGTAAAATACCAAATCTATCCAACTAAGCACAATTAAAGGAGAAAACTGAAAAGATGGATGAGACAATATGTTCAGGAAAATTTTAACAATGTCCATGAAAATCAATAGCTAGTTACCAACATTCTCCTTAAACCTCAACGTTGAAGAAAAGAAACTATTTTCATGGGTTTGAAGCGAGCCTTTTAACTATAAAAGTCAGTTCTACGTCAATTTTAGAGCATTCAAATGTATTCCCTTAAGATCTGCTATGTATAGTTTATGGTGCTTGCTGGCTACTAAATAGAAAAATATAATATATGAGAACACAGCCAAAGGAACCACGTACCTACAGCATGCAACACGCAGCATTATTATGGAATTGGTACATAGAATTTCCCTTAAAGGGCACAAACAGTGTTTAAAAGACAATGAAAACAAGCACGGCTGAAAATATATATTACTAGTGGTTCCGCTATAGATCATTAGATCGTAGCTTAAAATAGGGTGTAACAGACTACTTACAGTGGTCGCTTCAAAGAGCCTGATTCTAACGACTGATTTACAAGGGAGGCAATCCGGACTGGATCACAGGTACTGCCTTTGGGGAAAGTAAAGAGAACCAAACCACTTCTTGTCACCTTGACCAACACAAGATTTAAAGCTTGTTTGATAGAATTGTCGGCTGTTCCAGAAGATGTAGACTCAATATTTGACAGCTCATCTGCGTAAAGGTATTAGAAGTCAGTAATAAACCTTCCAACAAGTCATACTGTTACACAACTTGGACCAGAGCATGAACTTAATTTGAGCCTCAGTAATCAGGTCCGAAAAAGCAAATCTTACTTTCAATAGCTTCAGTTGCTTCTCCCTCCACCGGAAATAACTTCCTTCTTTTGACATTTTCATTGACATCACACTCCTTCAAGGAGCCACTATCAGAGCTTTCGATATACTACAACAGATGTTAAAAGAACCATTAATATTTATATATGTGAAGCTTACACTTTTTAAGTCAGAACGGACAGTTGTACATCTTCATTATCATCAACGGAAGTAATTCAACTATCTCAAGCAACATTATATATACTGTACTTTCAACTATTAGGAGTTTCGACATTAAAGAAGTAACAGCCTAGCATGCAAACTTGATCCAATTAGAAATCTAGGACACTACGAATCAGATATCAAAAATACAACTACTATCAAACATTGAGATAAGTCTTCTCATATTGTTGAGAGATTGTCTTCAGTGCAAAGAAATTGGGTCCAAAGTTGTGCATCAATTCACAGTTGCAGAAGCTCTTTCCATTGAGTAAGTTACTTTCCTTTATTGCATCATGAGTAAGTTACTTTTCTTCTCATACAGAATAGTAAACCCATTGACTATATTGGATTGGAAATACCGATAGTAGAAGGGTTACAACAAAAAGAAGGCCAAACAATTTTAGTTTAAATGTGTACGAGTCATCCTAGTGCGTATACAAGCCACCTTGACGAGTAAAATTCTAGAGTATACTCGTTATCAGGGAGAAACATATTAGATTGCCTTGTTGGAGTTGAAAAAAAATCAGACTTTTTATGAGCATACTCCTCCACAAGAGTAGTGGGATCGTTTGCAAAATTTTCAATTTCATGAACCTTGCCTTTTATATGCTTCTGGAACATGCCAGGTAGTGGCCTGTGTAAGTTATTTCACAATAAAATTCGATTCTGGATAATCTACGAATTTTGCACATTTCATAACAGGGCAAATTCAACGAAACAAAATTACAAGATAGTGTCACCAGGAGGAAAAGGAACTACTTTCTCGAGGATGGGATTGTAAAATTTAAGGGGAATTTAACTTTTCTAATAACCTAGCTAGGACATGGCTATAGACATTAGACAAGAAAGTGGGGGAGGTATATAGTGGATAGATGTCCCTGGAGAGCTCAAATACTAATTGTTTCAGTTGTTTTGATATTACTTCGTAATACTATTGCTGCTCGCCTGCTGGTGATATTAATCTGCTAGTGGGTGCTACTGTTAATCTGTTTTCTTTCGACCTGGTGCTATTATTATTATATGGTCCTAATACGGTTACCCTCATTTCATATTTTTTCTATATATTCGTTTTCATTTGTCAGGGCTTCAGGGTTTCATGTTTTATTGTTGTAATGCTTGAGAGTCCACGTCTTCACACTTAGAACTTAGACAAGAAATTTATCTCTTTTCCCTTCGAGCTAATTGACCTTTAGTGGTTACCGAACTATTCAAGACAATGGTGTCGTAAAAACTACAAAAACGAACACGCGGGACTAAAGGGCAGTAATAATCCATGATAGCACACATGACACATTCCTGCACCTACATGTTGAAATAAAACTTCAAAGAACCGCATTTAATTCCTTGCAGCACATCGTAGCAGGATAGAAACTAACAAAACAAAAAGGGGACATTGTTCGTAAAATTGAAATAATCTTTGGTATTACCTTTCCAAGAATGGTGATAGCTTCTTTTGTTGCACTTTTCTCCCTCTCTGTGGAAACAAAACAGAAGCTTGTTAGAAACTGTGATAAGTACTATACACAAATCATAATCACATTAGACAATCAGAGGAACGCCAAAAGCAGATCAGCTTTAGAGGACCAGAAGCAAGGGTTTGATCGAGGAAAATACACTACGAAAACAGAATAGAAGTCCCGACCATAACCCTAGGGACGAAAGCTCTGATGTACGGGAGCAGCAACAACATTATGCCAGACCCAGTGCTTCAATGCCTCCTGTCTATGGCGGAGTAGAGGGGGTTCTGACATGCGCAAACTTACCTCTATGTTAAAGACAGAGATGGGCAGTTACTGATGGCCCATACTGAACATTGCATCGTAAAATATATCAACAATCTACTTCACAATACAAGAGATACATAAATTTTAGTTTAGTGAGCCACTTTGCTTTATTCCATCTCATTCCGAAACAGAAGAATAGTTTTCAATATACAATGTCCAAACCACTCAATGCTTCTGATGATGAGAGCAGTCCAGCACTAACCTAAACGGCGAAAACCGATTCCAAGTCCAAACCATCAAACACAGTTACACCAAAGAAACAAACACCCTTATGATTCACATTTCACAACACTAAAAAAAAACTTAATTAAATTCCCAATATTTTCTAATATAAACAGTGTCAAAAACCTAATCATAGGTACCAAGATCAAAACTTTATGATTACCAGCAATGTCAAAAACCCTAATCAATCAAACAAACATCAAAACAATAAGAAAACCCAGTAAAGCAAACAAAAGGAAATAGAGCAGTATAGAAAAAAAGCAGGAAAAGAGACTGACTAATAGGGCAAGTGATGAGGAACCCAGAAAAGGAATGTTGAAGAAAAGAAGAGGGAGCATTGTAATCAAAGCGAGGAATGCTAATAACAGCAGAGTGTTGCTCCCATGGCTTCATTTCCTTATTAATAACCCCTTCTCCTCCTCCTCCTCCTCCTCCTCCTCCTCCTCCTCCTCCTCCATTGTTTTCTTGTTTCTGCAATTCTCCTGATTCTGCCATTTTTCTTCAGTTTCCGGCTTAGCACAGTTCTAACTGGTTGGCAACTCGCGGACTGTAGAGGTGACTGGTTTTATATGTTGCTCTTTCTTTTTTGTGATTTTGGAATTACACCTGAGTACCTGACCAGGGTCTCATTTGGGTCGGAGTACTGTTAGTTCGGTATTTGCGTTGGGTTGAGACAATTCAAGTTTAGCTGATTGGGGTTTGCAAGCATTCAAGTATTTAATAACTAGTTGAGATCACGTGCTAAAGCACGACATTTGTGAGGGTTATATATATAGAGCTCGTAAAAATTTACAATATTTATATAAATGAGTTGTACTTATAATAGAATGTTGTAATATACTGATTATAATGTTAGTAATATTATAAGTCGAAAAATAAAGGGATTAAACTTCATGTTGTAGCATCATTGAACAAACTCAGTATTTACTGATTTACCTAAAATTATTTTTTACTCGTATAATTGCCCAACCCAAATTTTCAAGAAAAATCTTGGTTAAGAAAGGTGAAATTCAGAATCCAGCTAAACGTTGTCACCAAATACTTTATAATGTACAAAATGTTCTCATTGCAGCTTATGGGTTTTAACTTAAGCTACAAATTATACAAATTAGACGCAATACCTGTACTTTTCAACATGTATTAGATAAACTATAGTCTAGACTCGATAAAATCAACTTTGTAGCAATCTAGCTTCTACAAAGACCATATTCTGGTATTATAATCTTGCAACGAACTCCCTATTACCTGGTTATTGATAGGCTTATCGTGTACCTATGTAAAAATAATATTTATACCCTAGCAAAACAAATGAATGTAGTACGTAGGGGTCGAACCACAGAGAGACGGGAGTTGTTAATTAGTTGTTATGGATTGAACTTTTATCTCGGTAGGTTAACGATTGATTTGATTTGGTTGAAGTGATGTAAAGATAAAACAATAATAAAGAAAATGTCTAGGGAGGTCGGGTCACGCATGCTAATTATGTAAATGTTCATGTCAAGTTAGGAAGTTGATTATACGATAAATGTTTAGGCTTAGAGACACCCACCTTACGATATTAGTGTCAACCATAGACCGGGTCCTAGATAAACTCTCGTCCATGACTAGGTCGTCCTACTACACATGCTTAGTCTGATTCAATTCCATGCCTCTCGACTTTTAGAACGAATGAACAAACTTAATCGATAAATAAGGCCTTTAAACAAAGATTAAACATTAAGGTGCAAACATGTAATAAAAACAATTAGACAATATAAACTTAACCTTATTTTGACATTTACATATTACTTAATCATGCATGGCTTCCCTTACTCCTTAGACAAAATGAAACTACTCTAACATGATATAAATGTAAACTAAACTAACGACAATTGAAATAATAAACATAATGAAAATAGGAAAAGAATTACCTTGAAATGGAAATGGAACTAGGAATTGAAGAACAATGCTTAATAGAAATAATCTTGAAATGTAACTTGAATACGACTTGAATGGAAATTATATTATAAATTGAAATGCTTAAGGGAAATGTAAACAAACTAAGGTAAACTAAAACTAATCTAAGCTAAGCTACTACTAATATATAGAGAGAATTTTAGATGGAAAAATATGTGTGAAGGTTGTCTCCAAGTCGTCCCTAGAGGCTTCTATTTATAGGAGATCATAAGGGAAACATATGCATTTGACGGAGCATTGAACACACCCGTGGACTGTTCAACCCCGATCGGGGATGCCAACCCCGATCGGGGATGCCAACCCCGATCGGGGTCGTGTGTTTCTCGCTTGTTTGTCTTCAATTGTGATTAATTATAAAATGGTATCCAATGCTTATGATTTAATGCTTGTTTAATCACCCGATTAATCACACCTTTGGCATCCCAAGCTCCTCAAAGCATCCAAAGTAGCATCCAATATTTAGCATCTTATGTTTGCATTTTGTGGACTTTGCATTTGGGCTTGACTTCCATTTGACTTTGTTGTGCATTTCTTCATTTAATCCATCACTTTTGCTTATGCAAGTCCATGCATTATCTTCATGCTAGTCCATCTTACTTCTTTGTTAGCCAAGCTTCTAGTTTACTTGCAAATATGTAGGATTAAACTCCTAAAAGCTCTTATACCTACAAAACATGACAAAACATACAAATAGAACTAGAAATCAAATATTAGCTCAATATCACTAAGATAGTGCATAATGGCATGTAAATTGGAGCTAAAATATGGGGATAAAATGTATATAAATTGGATTTATCAGTTATCTAGAATCTGCACACAAAGGAGAAAAGGCTGTTGTTTTAGATTGATCACAGGAGTTGAAAAAGGGTAGAAAATATAAGAAAAAACAGACCAAAATTGTGTACAAAGAAAATATATTATACTTCGGGTAAGATCAAAGTTGGACCCGTATAAACTTATATTCAACCCAGAAAGAAAAAAAAAAAGCGCAACTTATAATAAAGGCCATAAAAGACCTACAGCTCATCTGTACAACTATATACTTGTAAACAATCAGAAAATTATATGCACGATAAGAGTAGATTCTTTTAGTTAACCGGTAGCAGTGAATTAAAGGGTAACACACCCTTATAAAAATGATTTTTGGAATAAAATAGAGAGTCACGAAATAGTGGAGTTACGGGACTAGCTGGGGCGTTCATTCTTCAGTTTAAACTTCTGAAAAAATTTCAATTTGTCTTATGACATTACTCATTTGATTTCCCATATGCCTACACAAATAATCGAACACTAGTCGTCAATATGTGGAAGTCAGAGACTCATAGTGTAATACCCCGTATTTTATATCGTTAATTGAGTCGAGTTCATTGTTTGGTCGTATTGATATCGTAAGAATTAATTTAAAGTAAGCTTGTTAAGACGGGTTTAACTGAACGAATCAAGTCGACTAAGCTCTTTTCTACACTTACCCATTTACCCGTTGACCTCCCGTTGACCCTAGCCCATTTACCCATGACCCAATTAAACATTTAACCTAATTCTACCCTAACCCTACAAAACCCCATTCCCCTCACACGCCTACCATTTCAGCGGCACACTTCCCCATCAAGCACACAAATCGAGAGAGGGTGAGTGAGTGTGGATATTGTCGGAGCAGCAAGGAGGGTCCTAGGGTGGTTGTCGACGTCCATAGCTAACCCTGGTGGTTGTTTAGGTGGCGGAAAAGGTATGGGTGCAACTCCTTCTTTTATTCTTTTCGTTTTCTGTCAGGTTTTGTTGGTGTTGTCGTGACTCAGGGAAGGGGTGTTGGTGTTTGGTGTCAGGGGTATGGTACAGGGTGGTTTGGGTCGTCTCTTTTGGTGGCGTCTAGGGAGGTTCTTAGCGGCAGAATTGGCGGCGAGAGGGGATGTTGATAGGGTAGATCACACGGGTGCAGCAGGGGGTTTTCAGGCGGGTTTTAGATGCCTAGGTTGGGGTGGCACCACCGTGGACTCGGGGGAGGTCGAAATGGTGGTGTCACGGTGTCTGGGTGTGTGGTCAGACGGCGAGCAGAGCGGTGGTGTTTTGGCAGAGGTTAGGGGGTGGCTGCGGTGGTGGTGTGACGAGGACAGGGGGGTGTTGGTGAGGCTCGGTGGTGAACCAGGCCAAATGATGGCTCTGGTTCGACTCGCCGGCGGCAGTCGACCCACCTGGGGTTGGTTGCTGGTGGTGGGGTCGAAGAGGGGAGCAAGGCAGGTGGTGTTCGTGGTGGTTTAGGGTGGTGCGTGAGGGTTGTGAGGGAGTGTGAAGGTGCGGGTTGTAGAGACGGGTTGGTAGTGTTAGCGAGTGTTGTTTTAATTCCTTTAAACGTAAAAAAACTTGTTTTATCACTTAATATATCATACCCTTGTTTAGCTAATTAATTTCCGAGTTATTTAAATGTTTAGAGACGGGTTGAGTCGGGTTGGTAAAATAGAAAACTGCTAGATCGGGAAAGTTTCCATTCAAGGAAACTTTCCATTTTAAGAAGTTCTAATTTTAGTAACTTTCTATTTTGGGAAGGGAATGGTTTAAGTAATTGTTTATTATCTATTTGTCTTTCAGAGGGCGAATTTGTTGTGGAATATTACTAAGCACCCGACTTTTGACTGCAGTACTGAGGTAGGGGAATACACTGGACTTGATATAATATTATGTGACTGGATTGACTAAATCGGTGATTTACATGTTATTATATGATTGCCTGATTTCATTTCGTTAAGTACTATTGTTAAATTGTTTTATTATATTATTACGTTGGAGTTGGTGGAGGTGGTGATGATGACATTGTGATAAGGCCCAGGCGGGTTCTGCAGGACTTGCCCTGGTGTCCTCAGCTGCGAGCTGGCAGATCGGCTTCGGTCGATATTTATAGTCTACCGGGGATCGGTATGGCTGGGTTGTCCGGGTTGTGAGTTGTGACGGCGGTGTTGGTGATGGAGGAGTATGTGTTCTGTGTTACTGTTTAATTGTATTACCTACTCAGCTTCGTGGCTGACCCCGTGTATTCGTGTACGCCTGTGATGATCCAATTAATGGGGAGCAGATTGACAGGTATTCAGAGACTGATGGGAGCTGGCCGGGAAGAGAGCTTGGATGACTGACTTAGTGCCTAGCCCACCTTAGTCTTTTAGTAGTTTTATCAGACTCATCTTTTAATCGTATTTGGAGACTTTGTTTTAATTTCAGTTGTAATGTCACTTTAAACATTATAATAAAGTACTGTGTTTCTTTCCTTTGTTATCTACTGCCTCGGGCTTCCGAGATGGTAACACCATCATTTATCTGAGGAGTCCTAGTTCAGGCCCTTAAATAAATGGGGGTGTTACAAAGTGGTATCAGAGCGAACGATCCTCAGGCCTAAACCAATGAATCCAATGAATTTAGGAAGAGTCAAATAAAATGAACCCCGGGATAGAACTGTTAGGAGCACACTAAAGGTAAGGGATGAGTAAGGGGCCCCCTCACACCGAACCATTGGCCCTCTCAGTTTGACCCGGGTACCTTGAGATCATACGAGAGAAAAGGGTAGAGTAGGCAAGTTGTGTGATATTGAGCATAAAAATTTTTCCATGATGTGAGAATTAGACAAGGTGATATGCTGTTAGTATAAGTACACACGTGTTTATCTGTGACTTGGAGGTAAGAATTGGCATGACAATGAAGTAAGACATTTATATGTACGATGCTTAAGATTTTAGAATGAATGTTATGTCTAGTGATATGCGGTTATCTGATCCCTGAACCATATTAGCTAGATATGTAGGGTAGGGGAAGATTAGAATTGACTAAGTAATTCTAGTGTTGCAGGGAACATCACTAACTCACCTAATTCTTTTTATAGACATGCCTCCGAGAAGGGATACCGCTGCTAATGACATGCAAGCGGAGTTGGATAGGCTCCGAGCTGAGAATGAGGCCCTAAAGGCCAAACGATTGGACCCGGGAAAGATGAGTACCATTGTGGCAAGGCATAACCCCACAAAATTCACTGGAGAAGGGGAACCACAGTTGCTGGGGGAATGGTGTAGAGAATTCACCAATCTGTTTGAATTGGTAGCATGTCCGGAAGAGCTGCAGGTGGATCAAGCTGCCCACTACCTTAGGGCCACAGCCGGTGACTGGTGGACCAGGAACAAGGTGGATATACGAGAGTTTGCTAGGGAGGTTGCTGAGGACCCTGAGACGGCACATGTGTCTTGGTTGGACTTTCAAGAGCTTTTGAAGAATGAGTTTATGCCCGAGTTCCAAAAAGCCAAACTACGGGAGGAGTTTGACACCTTCAAGATGACAGAAGATATGACAGTGGAGACTTATCATCGAAAGTTTCGACAGTTATCCTCATACACTGATGACTTTGGGCAGAATGAAGCTATGTTGGCTATGAGGTTTGAGCGGGGGCTCACTATGGACATCAAGAAGAGGCTCACAGCGGCTCCACCCACTACAGTTCAAGACATTTACTTGAGGGCTGGTCTTCTTTGAAAGACTTTCGAACAGATCAAGGCGATAAGAAAGGCAAGGCCGAGAAAAGGAAGCTGGAGACCACAAGCGATATCTTGGGGCAAAGAAGCGAGTTCGGGCAGATATGGTGGGTACTCCACCAACAAAGGTGCCCCGAGGGGTATGAGAGCTCGAGTGGAGGCGGCTTCGAGGGTGCAGTGGGGAGGTAGTTCTGCGGGGCTTACTTGTTTTGGCTGTGGAAAGACAGACACAAGAAGTTTGAATGCCGATCATCCGGGGCGAATCGGTCTGGTGGATACAGGGCACCTATGTCCGGTTCGGTGGCTCTCGTTCGGTGGGGTCAGGTATAGCGATTATCGCACACCTATGTCTAGCTATGGGGAGGTGCGAGGTCCGGAGCTAATAACACTACCAAGGAAGCTACAACAACTACCGAACCGTAATCAATGAGCCAGAGTGGGAGCACCAACTTTCAGAAGACTGCAAATGAAGGGAACAAACAATCTGGAGCAGCTTCTTCAAGTCAGAGTGGGGCTAAGTCCAGTGGCAAGCTCTTCGCCATGGGCAAGGAGGCAGCTAAGAATGACTCTCATGTGGTGACTGGTACATTTCCTGTTAACTCTAAACCCACCTTTGTGTTGTTTGATTCCGGAGCTACACATTCCTTTATATCTGCGGAACATGCCAGAGTCTTAAACCTTAAGTCATATGATAGAATTGTTGATTCGGTAGTGGTACCTTCGGGGGAGTCGGTGTCTTGTGATAGAGTCTACACTGGGGTACCAATTCAGATCGGAGAGGTTGTGTTTCACTGTGACCTTATAGAGTTTCCCTTGGGGGGTTTTGAGGTGATTCTGGGGATGGACTGGTTAGGGAAGTACAAGGCTTTTATCGACTGCTATCAGAAGAAAATCTCTTTGAGGGGACCTAAGGGAACTAGGGTGTCTTATAAGGGGCATGTGGTCAAGCCAAGAGTCAAATTCATATCTGTTAATACCCTTAAGTCGAGTCTGAGGAAAGGGGATCAGTTAATCCTGTGTCGGATGTGGGACAGTGGGGCGGAGACCCCTAAGGTGTCTGAGATTCCAGTGGTGAGGGAGTTCGAGTGTGTATTTCCGGAGGACATTCCAGGGTTACCACCGAAGAGAGAGGTGGACTTTTCCATTGATCTGAAGCCGGGAACAGGGCCGATTTCTAAACCACCTTAACGTATGGGACCAAAGGAGATGGAGGAACTAAAGAAGCAGTTGGATGAGCTAGCAGAGAAAGGTTACATACGACCTAGTGTTTCACCTTGGGGAGCACCAGTGTTGTTTGTCAAAAAGAAAGATGGAAGCTTGAGACTATGCGTGGATTACCGTGAGTTGAATAATGTGACCATCAAGAATCGTTATCCCTTGCCAAGGATCGATGATTTGTTCGATCAATTGAGTGGAGCCGGAGTTTTCTCTAAGATCGATCTGAGGTCGGGTTATCACCAGTTGAGAATTAAGAATGAGGATATACCTAAGACCGCTTTCAGAACAAGATATGGGCATTATGAGTTCGTGGTCATGCCATTTGGGTTAACTAATGCGCCAGCAGTGTTCATGGACTTGATGAATCGAGTGTTCAGTCCTTACCTGGACAAGTTCGTGGTTGTGTTCATCGATGATATCTTGGTGTACTCCAAGAATGAGGAAGAACATGAGGAACATCTACGGTTAGTCTTGAAAACTTTGGAGGAGAACCAGTTATATGCCAAGCTGAGCAAGTGCGAATTCAAGTTGAAGAAAGTTGCTTTTCTGGGACATGTGATTTCCAAGGAAGGGGTGTCGGTTGATCCTAGTAAAATCGAGGCAGTGACGAGATGGCAGAGTCCTAAGAATGTGGGTGAGATCCGAAGCTTCTTGGGGCTAGCAGGTTATTACCGAAGATTTGTCAAGGACTTCTCAAAGATCGCAAAGCCATTGACGTCATTAATGCGGAAGGAGAACAGGTTTGTATGGGATGAGAGCTGTGAGGAGGCATTTCTCACCCTTAAGGAACGTCTCACTACAGCTCCTATACTTGCTCTACCAGATGGGAATGATAATTTCGAGGTGTATACTGATGCTTCCAAGAAGGGTCTGGGGTGTGTATTGATGCAAAACGGGAAAGTAATCGCTTACGCTTCTCGACAATTGAAGACCTATGAGGAGAATTACCCTACTCATGATCTAGAGTTGGGGGCAGTGGTGTTTGCGCTCAAACTATGGCGACATTATCTTTATGGGGCTACCTTCAAAGTATTTTCCGATCACAAGAGCTTAAAGTACATTTACACACAAAAGGAGTTGAACATGAGACAGAGGAGATGGATCGAATTGATCGGCGACTATGACATGGAGATACTTTATCATGAAGGGAAAGCGAATGTCGTAGCAGACGCGTTAAGCAGGAAATCCATCCATGCTTTGAGCAGTGCCAGATCTAGGGTGAGGTTGCATAATGAGCTGCGGGAGATGGGAATCCACATGATCCGGAGAGGAGAGATTCTTGGGGACCTTACCGTTGAGCCGGAGTTATATGAGGAGATCCGAGAGTTACAGAAAACCGATGCTAGAATTCAGAAGTGGCGCAACACAGTAGAACAGGCAGGATCTGGGAATGATTCCAGGTTTGCTATCCATGCTGATGGTAGTCTGAGATTTGGAGGTCGGTGGTGTGTTCCGGATAATGAGGAGCTGAAGAGGAAGATTCTTACTGAGGCACACGCTTCGCCATACTCGGTTCATCCTGGGGGAGATAAGTTGTACAAGGATCTCAAGAAGACCTTTTGGTGGCCGAATATGAAGAGGGAAGTTGCTGAGTTCGTGGCTCGATGCTTGACGTGTCAGAGAGTGAAGGGTGAACATAAGAGACCGCAAGGGAAGGTCCAACCTTTAGATGTGCCGGAGTGGAAGTGGGAGAGCATTTCTATGGATTTCATAGTGGGGTTGCCTCGAACTCAGAAAGGTAACAACATGATTTGGGTGATCGTCGACAGACTGACCAAGTCAGCTCACTTTATTCCCATGAAAGATACTTGGAGTAAGGCTGAGTTGGCTAAGGCTTATGTGCAGTACGTGGTCAAGTTGCACGGTGTGCCTAAGGATATCGTCTCCGACAGAGATTCCAGGTTCCTATCCAAGTTCTGGGCAGGAATTACAGTCTTTGATGGGTACTCAACTGAAGATGAGCACCGCTTTTCATCCTGCTACCGACGGCCAGACAGAGAGGACTATTCAGACCCTCGAGGATATGTTGAGAGCTTGTGTTCTAGAGTTTGGCGGATCGTGGGAGGACAGATTGGGATTGATCGAGTTTTCTTACAACAACAGTTATCATGCTAGCATTGGGATGACACCTTTCGAGGCACTTTATGGTAGGAAATGCAGGAGTCCTGTGTGTTGGGATGATCGATCAGACGCTGTTGTTTTGGGGCCAGAGATGATTCAGGAGATGGTTGAACAGGTCCAGATTATCAGGCAAAAGATGAGAGCTTCTCAGGACAGACAGAAAAGCTATGCTGACACTAGGAGAAGTGAGATCTCTTTCGAGGTGGGAGAGAAGGTATTACTCAAAGTGTCACCGATGAAGGGAGTCATGAGGTTCGGGAAGAGAGGGAAGCTGAGTCAGAAATTCATCGGACCTTATGAGATTTTGGACAGAGTTGGAGAGGTGGCCTATCGTTTAGCTTTGCCACCAGCGTTAGCCAGGGTTCACAATGTCTTTCATGTTTCCCAATTGCGGAGATACCTGAGTGATCCATCACATGTGTTGAGTCCTGAGGTGATCGAGGTGGATGAGCAGTTGTCCTATTTAGAGATACCCAAGGAGATTCTGGACAGTAAGGTAAGGAAGACCAGGAATGGGGAGACAACTTTAGTGAAAGTCTTATGGACTAACCACAATGTTGAAGAAGCTACATGGGAGACTGAGGCTTCCATGAGAGAAAGCTATCCACATCTTTTTACATGAGGTAAGTTCCGGGACGTAACTTCCTTTTTAGGAGGGTAGAATGTAACATTTTACTTCCGACCTTATCCGACCTTAATCCATGTGTCTTTTACGTGTCTTTTACCCTAGGGAATTTGTTTTGGGGCCACATCGAGTGGGGGTTGTTAGACGAGTGAACTTCGGGACGAAGTTCATTTTAAGGGGGAAAGACTGTAATACCCCGTATTTTATATCGTTAATTGAGTCGAGTTCATTGTTTGGTCGTATTGATATCGTAAGAATTAATTTAAAGTAAGCTTGTTAAGACGGGTTTAACTGAACGAATCAAGTCGACTAAGCTCTTTTCTACACTTACCCATTTACCCGTTGACCTCCCGTTGACCCTAGCCCATTTACCCATGACCCAATTAAACATTTAACCTAATTCTACCCTAACCCTACAAAACCCCATTCCCCTCACACGCCTACCATTTCAGCGGCACACTTCCCCATCAAGCACACAAATCGAGAGAGGGTGAGTGAGTGTGGATATTGTCGGAGCAGCAAGGAGGGTCCTAGGGTGGTTGTCGACGTCCATAGCTAACCCTGGTGGTTGTTTAGATGGCGGAAAAGGTATGGGTGCAACTCCTTCTTTTATTCTTTTCGTTTTCTGTCAGGTTTTGTTGGTGTTGTCGTGACTCAGGGAAGGGGTGTTGGTGTTTGGTGTCAGGGGTATGGTACAGGGTGGTTTGGGTCGTCTCTTTTGGTGGCGTCTAGGGAGGTTCTTAGCGGCAGAATTGGCGGCGAGAGGGGATGTTGATAGGGTAGATCACACGGGTGCAGCAGGGGGTTTTCAGGCGGGTTTTAGATGCCTAGGTTGGGGTGGCACCACCGTGGACTCGGGGGAGGTCAAAATGGTGGTGTCACGGTGTCTGGGTGTGTGGTCAGACGGCGAGCAGAGCGGTGGTGTTTTGGCAGAGGTTAGGGGGTGGCTGCGGTGGTGGTGTGACGAGGACAGGGGGTGTTGGTGAGGCTCGGTGGTGAACCAGGCCAAATGATGGCTCTGGTTCGACTCGCCGGCGGCAGTCGACCCACCTGGGGTTGGTTGCTGGTGGTGGGGTCGAAGAGGGGAGCAAGGCAGGTGGTGTTCGTGGTGGTTTAGGGTGGTGCGTGAGGGTTGTGAGGGAGTGTGAAGGTGCGGGTTGTAGAGACGGGTTGGTAGTGTTAGCGAGTGTTGTTTTAATTCCTTTAAACGTAAAAAAACTTGTTTTATCACTTAATATATCATACCCTTGTTTAGCTAATTAATTTCCGAGTTATTTAAATGTTTAGAGACGGGTTGAGTCGGGTTGGTAAAATAGAAAACTGCTAGATCGGGAAAGTTTCCATTCAAGGAAACTTTCCATTTTAAGAAGTTCTAATTTTAGTAACTTTCTATTTTGGGAAGGGAATGGTTTAAGTAATTGTTTATTATCTATTTGTCTTTCAGAGGGCGAATTTGTTGTGGAATATTACTAAGCACCCGACTTTTGACTGCAGTACTGAGGTAGGGGAATACACTGGACTTGATATAATATTATGTGACTGGATTGACTAAATCGGTGATTTACATGTTATTATATGATTGCCTGATTTCATTTCGTTAAGTACTATTGTTAAATTGTTTTATTATATTATTACGTTGGAGTTGGTGGAGGTGGTGATGATGACATTGTGATAAGGCCCAGGCGGGTTCTGCAGGACTTGCCCTGGTGTCCTCAGCTGCGAGCTGGCAGATCGGCTTCGGTCGATATTTATAGTCTACCGGGGATCGGTATGGCTGGGTTGTCCGGGTTGTGAGTTGTGACGGCGGTGTTGGTGATGGAGGAGTATGTGTTCTGTGTTACTGTTTAATTGTATTACCTACTCAGCTTCGTGGCTGACCCCGTGTATTCGTGTACGCCTGTGATGATCCAATTAATGGGGAGCAGATTGACAGGTATTCAGAGACTGATGGGAGCTGGCCGGGAAGAGAGCTTGGATGACTGACTTAGTGCCTAGCCCACCTTAGTCTTTTAGTAGTTTTATCAGACTCATCTTTTAATCGTATTTGGAGACTTTGTTTTAATTTCAGTTGTAATGTCACTTTAAACATTATAATAAAGTACTGTGTTTCTTTCCTTTGTTATCTACTGCCTCGGGCTTCCGAGATGGTAACACCATCATTTATCTGAGGAGTCCTAGTTCAGGCCCTTAAATAAATGGGGGTGTTACACATAGCATTACCAAAACGCCAGCTGCTACAAAGTTCAATGATATCTATGTCGCTGAAATTAATCAAATAGAGGTCCTTATTGTTTTGGGCCCCGGTTCCTTAAACCGGCTGTTATACGGCCCTATATAAATATTACACTTTAAAAATTTTGGATTGATGACTTTAATCATTTGCTACAGAACCACAATCAAATAATCAAGCGATTGATATTGAATGTTGTTGTAGAACGCTATCAATCGTTTTTCGGTTGATTGCGGATTTCTAGATTCGAGATGACGTTCTTCCTTGGCCAACGCCAGAGCCGGAGCTAAGGGAGGGGTGCAGTATTTATTATACCATCGTATTATCTCAACGAAACAACTGGCGATGTGTTGTATGCCGGGACCACTAGACTTCGCGCGGTTCATATTTTCGATACCCCCGGTTCAGGTGATGATACTACTACTACTTATATTTGCTTTGCAAATCATGCTGTTTTTGTTTATGGATCGGAACACAGCCCGAATGAGACATCTATACTCTTTCTTCTTCCTATAAGTCCATGTAGAGCTGACTCATTTGTCCTCTTTCAACTTTTTTCAGTGATAGTCGTTGGAGCTGTATGAGTTTGCTTAACGAAGAGGTACTATACTCATATCCCGTTATTTAATTTTAGTTTGTTCTTTTAAGTTGTGATTGTGTGAAGCTAATCCATTTAATTATCTTGAATGCAGCTACTGAACAATAAGGTGCAACTGTAAAAAAAAAAAAAAAAAAAACAATAAAATGAATGAAAAAAACACATAATACAAGAAAAATGGTTAATTAATAATGAAATAAGAGACTGTCTCTTACCAAAAATTGATATTGATATTAATAAATACGATAGTTTATAAATAAGACGGTTGTATCTTGTACAATGGTTAAATTATAGTTTTTGTGTAGATTAATTAATTTTATTTAACAAAACGGGGATCAAATCCAAAAATGAAAACGAGAACAAATCCAATCCGACCCGCAATGTGGATGAATCTTAAATCTTGATGGTTGTTGACTTGTTGCCTGTTGGTGTCATGTTCAACAATTGCAGTTGCAATAGGCCCATGAACACATAGGTCACGTAAGAAAAAAAATTCATTATCTATATGTATATTCACATAGTTTTATGTTATGTATGTGTATTGCCAAGGTATATATATACATTTATGATTTACCACAATTTAATCACAACTACTGTTATGTTTATTTGTATTTTGCCACGACTATAATTATTATTGTTGGTATCTTCATTTTTTTTCTTCTTTTTTATTATAGTTATTATTAATAACTAGTATGGATCCCGCGCTTGCATGTGCGATATTTATAGACCCTTTGTTTTATAGGGTATTATTTATAGATTTTAAATTGACAAATCATTAATTTTTCATATTTTATTATGAGAATAAAAAATTTTAATGGAAAACTAATCAAAAGAATGGAATAAAGTCATGAATTGTGTATTTTAATGAATATTTTTACCATAAAATAATTGATTTCAATTTATAAATTTTCTTAAATAATTTTAATAGATTTTTTGTCATGAAATTAATAATTTCAGTTCATACTTTTTTATACGAATTAAGTACGTGTTAAGTTTTTTTTCCATGTGAAACTAATAATATCAGTTATGGGGTTTTCAATTCGAATTCTCCGATTTATACCAATTTTGTTTTATTTTAGTTAAGTGATTATAATTTAGTTCAAAAATATTATAGTGATTAAAAGTTTAAATCTTAATTAAAAGATAATAATTTTTAAAAAAAACAATGTATTGTTTTCTTATTTAATCAGATTCCTTGTAGAGGGAAATTTTTTGAAAAGTTTTATTCTCTTAGTATATAGGAGATTCCTCCATCTTACAATTTGGCTGTCCTTGTATCGAAACTTCCGACTTTCAAATTTTTTTTTTTCCATTTGTCTTACTTGTGAACCAATAATTTTCAATATTCCATGGTCTCTCCCTCCTCCATTCCGCAGGTGGCAGTGGAGGTTGTTTTAGACTTTGGTTGGTTAGTTGGTGATGGTTGTTTTGTGTTAAGTGTGACTCATTCGAAAATGATAGTTGTTATTGCAGAATTCATTTTTGGTCATCCGTATCAAATCTCTACTCTTTATAGTTAACGCTGGATAATGTTGTTTTTCTTGGGTATTGCAGAAAAAGCCCAAACTCTATCTTGCATCCTTCATAGGCATGCACGACTCAACCTTTGGGCGACATTTCACAAAAACAGAAAAGTTTCGAAAGGCCAGTGTTTCCCTCTTAATTTATTTTACAACACAAAGTCTTAAAAGCTTCAAGATGCAAGACATTTCAGATAATGTTTCTGACAACTTTTAATCTTTGATTTTTCTTACGAGAAAAACTGGTAAAATCTGGATTATATTTTTTAGAATTAAAAGCCTTAATCAACAAATTTCAATTTATGAACTATACAACCAGTTGTATATGTTGTACGGTGTAAAATTCGAGCTTTGTGATAAAGTATCTGAGCTTTATGTTAAAGAATATGAGCTTTATTAGAAAGTATTGGGGTCATCCATTTACACATTAAAAACATGAACTTCGAATTAGCTCAGAAAAAAATACATATAAGCTCGGATTCTTATACCTTGGTTGTACAATGCTTATGGTACAACTAGTTGCATAATCCTATTTGTGAACAAATTTAGTATGTCAATTCTCATGTCTACCTTTATTGCTTATATCATGCGGAAGGCGTCAAGAACAGTTGTGTTAGTTTGCATGTAATATGGACTGGAAAAAATTAGTTGGTAAAAGGGATTTAAATCATGATAATATAACAACTTAAGATGGTGCAGAGATGTAAGTCCTTATGGACTCACACATCAGAGCTCTTTTGGCAGTGGTCTGGTTAAAGAAAGATGGTGTATAGGTTAGAGACTTGGTGTTTTGATCATGCCGAATGCAGTGATCTGGTTAAAGAAAGCTGGGAAAGAAAAGTTACGGGTGATGCTTCTCATGTTCTTTTGGCAAAACTTCGTCGTATAAATAACGCTTTCAGAGTTTGGGCATGTAACAAAAAGGACGAATGGGGACTAAAGTGGAGTGAATTTGATCAGGATCTTGAGTCCTATCTTTTGGATATTGAGAATGGTGGTGATTCTGTTAATTACGAATCATGCCACAAAAAGCTTATGGAATTCTCCCTTGCTGCTAGCACTTATTGGCGTCAACGTACCAAATTGAAATGGAATTGTGAGGGTGACACGTGCACAAAGTACTTTTTCAATTGGGTTAAAGGACGATCTGGTGCTAATCTTATCTTAGGTATTAAGAAGGAGTCTAATGAATGGACTTTTGATATGAAGGAGATTGGTGGTTTGTTTCATAAACACTTCTCCACTATCTTTAATTCTGATTCTGAGCGTGAGTGTTTTGAAGATTACTTAAATAAGTATGGTTACTTATTTGATAATCTTAAGCGCAAAGTGGGTATGGAGGAGAGAGCCAAATTGGGTCGTGTATATTCGAAAAATGAAGTTCGTGAGGCTGTGTTCCAATTGGGACCTCTAAAATCACCGGGTCCTGACGGTATTCCGGCAGCTTTTTACCAAAAGTACTGGGCCATTATTAAGAATGATGTTATCAAAGGAGCTCTCAATATCCTTAATTCTGGTACTGTGCTTAAGGATTTCAATAAAACCTTTATTGTTCTTATTCCGAAAAATGATTGCCCAGAGAGAGTTGGGGATTTTCGGCCGATTAGCCTCTGCAATGTTATTATGAAAGTTGTCACAAAGTGTATTGCTAATAGATTAAAAGGGGTTATGGATGATCTTGTTAGTCCTTTTCAAAGCGCTTTTGTCCCTAATAGAAGCATTGCAGATAATATTGTCGTTGCCCAAGAAATTCTTCACGCCATAAATCATAGGAGTTATGGCAAGATAAGTATGATGGCTTTAAAGGCTGATATGAGTAAAGCCTATGATAGATTAAACTGGAATTTCATAAGAGGGGTCCTCTCGTACTTGAATTTGCCGGGCTCTATGGTTCAACTTATTATGAGTACTATTGAATCTGTTTCTTACGAAATTTTGATAAATGGTGCTCCTATGGAAAGAGTTGAACCTGGCTGTGGGATTAGACAAGGTGATCCTTTATCCCCTTATATTTTTGCACTTTGCACGGAAGTCCTATCTCAAATGATTCTCTATGCCCAGGATAGCAATCTCATTAAGGGTATCAAAATTTGCAAGAACGGGCCGGAAATCTCCCATTTATTGTTTGCGGATGATTCACTCTTCTTTATCCGTGGTGACTATGAGAATTTGGATTTTCTTATGAACATTATCGATGAATACTGTGCTGCCTCTGGGCAATGCCTTAATAAAGATAAGTCCTCTATTCTATTCAGTCCAAATTGCTCACTTATGACGGTCAAGAAGTGCTTGACTGAGTTTAAATTTTCTCCTAAGCATGACCTTGGCAACTATCTTGGCCTACCTACAAGTATTGGGTCTTCTAAAAGGGATTTATTTAAATTTCTTGTTGAAAAGACTAAGCGAAGGCTATCCTCCTGGAATAACATTCTTCTCTCTTCGGCTGGTAAATTGACTCTTATTCGTTCTATTCTATCTTCACTATCTCTTTTCTCTCTATCGGTATTTCGTATACTGGTAAGTGTAACATCAAAACTTCAGTCCTTGATGGTGCATTTTTGGTGGAGTGGAACCAGAAATAATAAGTCTATTCATTGGTGTAGTAAAGACTTCCTTAGTAGGCCTGTGGGTGAAGGGGGCCTTGGACTTCGAAATATTGGTTGCTTTAACCAAGCTCTTCTTGCCAAATCTGCTTGGAGAATCTTATGTGTTCCGGGAAGCCTGATTAGTAAAGTTATTGGTCCCAAGCTTGGTCTTCAAGATGATATTTTATTCCAGACCCGTTGGAAGGCTCCCCAAGCGTCGTCTTGGGCTCTCAAAAGCCTTGTATGGGGATCCGATCTTATCTTTAATAATATTGCTTGGACTATTGGATCTTCTTCTCGTCTTAATGCTTGGAAGAGCAAATGGATAGAGGGTTATAGTCTTCATGATCTTTGTGGGGATTTTATTGATGCTCCTATTGATTCCGCGCTGCTGGTTGGTGACCTTCATGATAGCCATAGGAGATGGGATCTCTCTTCTCTTGGTTTCGATCCGGGTGAGGGAGTTACAAATAAAATCCTCGCAACTTATATCCCGTGTCAACCCTCGAATGACTCTTTCTATTGGAAATTCTCTAAGCATGGTGCATTCACTGTCAAGTCGGGATACTATGTTGTTGCTATGGCCTTAACTAACGGACCTACCTCGACTGCTGATCTTTCTAGAATGTCTGCAACAATTGTGGTTTTTTGCAGATCTAAGCTCTGGAAGTTGCCTATCTTTAACAAACTAAAGGTGTTTTATGGAAATTTATGGCTAATGCCCTACCAGTGGGCTCTGAATTCCTCAAACGACAAATGAATTGGCGCTCCACTTGTACTCTTTGTGATGGCTCAACTCCTTGTGTGGAATCTATTTCTCACCTGTTCAGAGATTGTAGCTTTGCAAAGGCTCTATGGTTTGGCTGCCCTTTAGGACTTAGAATCACGGGAGGGATGAACATTGATGTTAGGGTTTGGGTCATAAACTGGGTTACTTATTTCCTAATTGGCCCAGATCCTAACTCCCTCCTTTTTCCCCTAATCGCTACCCTCTGGAGAATTTGGTGTTGCAGAAATGATATGGTCTTCAAGAATCGTCGCCCTTGGCCTATGAGTGCTGTACATTCTATTCTTGGTGACATTCAGTGTATGAAGGAGGTTGTGTGCAATAAGGATGTTAGCCTACTTCGAGCGGCTTTGCTGGACTCCTCCCCTGGTTTTGGTTTAGCTAAGAGGATTAGAAACTCCTTCCCCTATTGGATTGTTGGTGGACCTGGGTGCGGAAATGTTTGTACTGTCAAGTGTGATGCAGCTTGGAGGGCTGATAGAAGCGCTGGCATGGGGTGGTGCCTATTGGATGGTAATGGGACCTTAAGGAATACTGCTCACGCTCGCTCGTTTGCCTCTTCTGCCCTGCATGCCGAAGGACATGCAGCTATCATGGCGCTCAAATGGGCCTTGGACGAAGGGTACCTTCATGTTAGACTTGTTACGGATTGTCTTAACTTGGTTTTGCAGGCTGCGGGAGCGGAGAAGCCGATTGCATCTATCAACTGCATTATCCAAGATATTAAGTCTATTGCGTCTCATTTTCATTGTTGCTCTCTTAGTTTCTGTCCTAGGGGAGTGAATAGGATAGCTCATAATCTTGCTCAGGGAGCTCTTGTGTAAGCTATGCTATTTGATGCTGTCAAAAAAAAAAAAAAAAAAAAAAAAAAAAAACATCAGAGCTCTTAGTCCTAGAGAGAGCTTTCTTAGGAAACCTGATAGTTGATCTCGTGTGTGTAATATTTGTGTCTTTCTTTGACGGTTGCATATATATCATGGTGCCTAAATAACTATTTAGCTAATTTAGATACCGCACAATAAATGCGCGGTATTTATAAAGTTTTTATTTTGTATTACTTAATAATGCTAAATTAAAACTTTATTAATTTTTAATATTTCACGTCATTATATTTTGATATGGAAAAAAATATTGAATTGTAAATTTATTCAAGAAAATTGAGTAAAATTGAACTGTAAAATAATAGTGGTATCTCATTAACTGTTCATTTTTCTCGTTATTGTATTTTGTTTCGAGAAAAAAAAATTAAAACTGAAAATTAATCCAAGAGATTTGAGTAATGTGCTGAATTGTATTTTTTTTTTTTAAAAGTAATTTTTATACCACAAAGCTGATGATTCCAATTTTATAAATTATTTCAAAAAAATTTTGTCATGAAAGTAATCAAAACGATTTATAGTTTTGTTAATACAAAGTATGAGTCAAGTCATTCTTAAATAATAACATCAATAAAAGATTTAATATTTTATAATTTTATATTATTTATATTTTAATTAAAATATTATAGTTTAGTGTGTAGTGAAAATTATATAATTTGATAAAAAGATTAATTTTAATGAAATACATTATAATTATTAATTTCTGTATTTAGTGAAAACAATTAAATAAATAACTTCCTTATTTAAAAAGATGTTTTTTAGAGGGAAAAGTCATGAATTCACCTATTCTTTTAGTAAACAGGGGATAATAGTATGCTCCAGTAATAAATGTTTGGGTCAAATCGGATGAAGTCGAATCGATTCGCGTTATAGGTCAATTTCGAGCCATTTGTTTGGGTTCATATCGAGTACAAGTTGGGAAATTTTGGCGGGGACATTTTTTATCCGGTTTAATTTCAAATATGAGTACATATTGTGCTACTTTGGTAACACCATTGATCTTAATAATCCGACTTCACCCCGTACCAAAAGTTGGAAGAGTTGCCCTTTTTTTAGGGGCTTCTATACCAGAAACAATGGTGTCTCCAATTATAACTCCCTGAAAAACTCCCAATTAGGTCAATAATTGGCCGACCTCTTGGCCGGTATTCGCCGAGCAGTCTTACAAATGGAGCTTGCTTGGTATCACGTTTGTTTTGGGCACAAAATATCACGGGAATTTCAAATATGAGTACAAATTTTGCTACTTTATTTAGGGTTCTTTTATTTTAACATCGCTATGGGTTAATTTGAGTCATCTTTTATTTTGGTTCACTTTGATCGAATTAATTTCAAATAGGGCCATTTTTTTTCTGAAAAAACCCAAAAATGGGTTAATGCATAGAATCAGCCGCAGCAATACACATCAATTCATCCGGGATTGAATTACTCCAACATCTTCGACCTAATGTCCACGGAGATGCGCGAGCAAATTCATGAGCTAAACGATTATAGTTTCTACGAGTAAAAGCAAAAGAAATCGAATCAAACCAATTACATAAGGAAAAAATGTCTTTGTAAACTAAAAAGATATCGCTGCGTCCATGTTTTCAAAGCTTGCTCAATTACGTTAATGCAATCGCCTTCAACAATCACCCTCCGCATACCAGCTTGTTTCGCTTCTTGTATTCCCCACAGCACCGCCATTGCTTCCGCCATAGTAGGATCAAACTACTCCTCCACCTGTCTCGACACTCCCCATGCAATCGTCCCCGAGCTATCCCAACAAGCAGCCCCCCATCCCGTCCCTACTCCCTCCCTTACGCTAGCATCAACGTTCACCTTCCACACACCCTCACTCGGCTTCAACCACCTCTCCCCACCACTTGTAAGCTGCCACGTCCCCTGCAGATTCATGGTTTAGGGAAACTTAAACTGTATTTTAATTGTTCAAAAGCAAATTCTCGCTGAGTCGTTCAGAGTTGAAACAAAACCAGCCACCTTGTGAGTTGCGACTTCATTTTGTGAAAAAAAATTCCGAGTCCAACCACTCGTTCACCAAGTTTTTGAGTTCTTATCAAATCTTGAGCAATTTGGTCGAGCATTTCGGGTAAGATCAAATTTTGTCGACTATCGTAGTGCATATGGAATTAAAAATAAAAAATCAAATAAATGAACCATGAACCATAAACCAACAAAAAAAAATGGTGAAAATCAAAGAAAATAAATACTGTAATATCTACGGAGTACTATTGAATTAATATTTTTCCGAGTGCTACCATATTTATTTTAGAAAAAAAACATTGAGCCTGCTTAACAGATGCAATGTTTAAACTTTAAATCGATTTTAGACTTGCGCTCTACCTCTACCTCTACCTCACAGAGCACACACATAATAGACACCAAGAACGGAACCCAGTGCATAGTGCACCCCAAGACTGAGGTTCAACATGCAGTGTTAACGAACGCGGTTAGTGTGAATGCACGCTAGTCGAATGCAGCAGAACTCGAAAGAACACATCCACAAAATAAAAAACAGAGGGATCACCCCAATAAGTTCAACCATATCCCAACCACAATTCCGACCAGCCAGTACAAGATTAAGGGCATCCACAATTCATTAATGAAACCTACAAGTGCATAGAAATGATGTCCAGCCGAAACAAGATAATCAACAGCAACATCCACATCTCACTACTTAACTCGTTTTCTTAACATCTCATTCTTCCATTGGTGCTGCTGCAGCCTGATCAGATGGGGCTTGGTCGGGAGCAGGAGCACCTTGTTCGGGAGCAGCTTCTGCTTCTTCCTCAGCAGGTGCGGCTTCTTCCTCCACTATTTCAAATGAGTTAATCAACTCCTGGACTACTTGTTGATCCAAAGTGTAGAATGGTTCTCCGACTCCTACAACAGAGACTGTGCATACTGAGCTCTTGAGCTTTTCTCCCTGTAATGTCTCCTTTATTGCAAAGAGGGCATGCTTGATCAGCTCATCCTTTGAAGCCTCGTTAAATGTCTCGAATTTGCGTTCCAAGTATGTTTTAGCAGCTTGTGATCGGGACCCAATAGCAAATGCTTGATATTCAAAGTAATTTCCACTTGGACAGTTGTAGTAGAGGTGAGCACCAGATTCATCCAATCCACCTACCAATAGACCAACACCATATGGCCGCTTCCACGAACGTTGAGTACAGACCTGTCAAAACGAGAAACATGACGAAACCGATTCCATACCACAGACAAATGTAAATGATAATCACAGATCCAACTGTTTGTTAGTAGGCTTCACAGCAGAAATCTACAAGTGATTTAAAGCCCATGAATTAAGTAAAACCCTTGTTCAACAAAGACCAATGAACCACTGAGCTTGAGTTTTTAAGTCCAGCGGTTGGATCTCTAAATACAGGCATTCCTGAACCCCAGCCTTTACCCCACACCACCGCTACCTTAACCTACCCTCAAGCCACAAGTCCAAAAATCCTGGCTCCCACTGCACTCACACAGCCCACTTCTCTGGTGCAACATCACAGGTCCTCTATGACCGATACACATACAGCCCAGCCCAACCCCACCCCACCCCACAGAGCCTTAAACACCACAATTTAGGACTCAATCGTCAACAGAGGTTGAAGACGTGGGGACAAATAAGATCTCCTTTTTGATGGCTTGGTCAAGGCAAGGGAGGAAAAACGGGTAGAATGAGGAGAGCATAGCTCACACAGTGAGTATGTAGAGGAGAGAGTGTAGATCAAAGAGGGATGTAGGGAGGTTTTCTAGGAGACCTGCAAAGTTGAATTAGTTAATGGTTAGGGTCATGTGGTCGGTGGGGTGGGGTGGGGTAGAAACGGTAGAGTCTGCAGCGGTGGAGTCGGTGCTCGCTAGGTGGGTATTGGTGGTGGTGGTTGGGGTGGAAATGGTGGATTAGGCCAATTTGGCCAGGATATAAAGCAGTCAACTGCATGGAGGTGGCAGTAATAGAATCCAGACTGTATGTGGAAGACAGAAAATGGAGATGAGGTGATGTGCCAAGAGTATCAGTATAACGGTATAACTTCTAGTGATTAAAACTTCCCGACCAGGACACGGAAACAATCAAGTGGGGAACTCAGGGAGTATCTAATCGACAAAATGCCTTCGATACCCGTGTAACAAAGAAAATAATTCTTCTTTCTTAGATAAGTTCAAACTCATATATATAGTTTATATACAACGTTGTACTCTATACACTAGAGATCAAAGATACAAGTCTGCAAGGCCAATATAAGCACATATGATATACAGTTGAACAGAAAAAACTATCCTTCACTCAAATACTCTTCCTTTGGTAACATAAATTTATTAAAAACTACTTATTATAACCCTCGAAAATCATGTTTTTTGTAAGAAAATATTGTACAACATCAACACATAATTCTTCTTCGGTTACATAAATTCATTAAAAACTACTTATAAGTTATAACCCTCGAAAATCATGTTTTTTGAAACAAAGATATTGTACAACATCAACATAACCCAATTGTCTCTCATCGTATAACAAAAAGGGGAAATCAATTAAATAACAGTATTGTTTGGGTATTGCTTTTTACTCAAAGTAAATGTAACAATGTAGAAAGTTATTTGGTCAAAAATGAAGTAACCAATGGCATCAATTCAGAGTCATTAGATGATCAGAAAAACGCAATGGTTCTAATCAGCTACTAGCTTTGATGCTCAACAAATCTAGACACCATCTCTCAAAAAATCTGGTAACCATCTTTCTTATATGCCAGACTTCCAAATTAGAAATCATTCTTCTCGTTACCTAACTTTACATTCAAATTAAGCTCACATTCATATATATTTACTACATCTTACCTCAGTGATACTACAGTTGCACGATGCAAGGTCAACATAACCCATCTACGATACACAATAACACAACAATTATCCTACTCTCAAATCTCTCTGGCCTTCCATCAAACTATTTATATAATTCACGAAAATCACATTCTTTGTAACAATGCTGTTCCGCAACATCAAATTCAATTGACTGTTCCAATGGTTAATCTAATCATCTTCTACGTTTGATTTGTTTACGAATATAAACGCCCTCCCATAAGAAATCATCGATAACCACTTTTTGGCTGCTGCTGCCACCACTAAATCAACAACATATATGTTCCATAAAACCTTGACAAACACAGCACCCAACTCTAAAATTATACTCATAACCAAATGACACTCCCTACAGGCCTACCTCTAATTTCACACAAAGTTAAGCTCCAAATCACAACCAAATGGCATGCCCCTATCCCTAATTTCATACAAAGCTAAATCTCCAAATCACAACCAACCCCAAACCTCATTCGATAAGCACGCGCCATCCTCCAAAGCTAGATCACATCCCCAAATACAGACATTTAGCAAAATAAAAAACCCCATAAAATGACTTGTCCCCAGCATCTAAACAACTTCACTCCCAAAAAACACCAAACTCACATAACATCAGTACCTAAACCCTAATCAAAACCACACAAAGCTAAACCCCAAATCACAACCAACCCCAATCTTCAATTCATAACAAGCAGATCACACACTCAAATACACAAACAATTAGCATAATCAAAACCCTAGAAAACTATTCATCCCTACCATCTAAACAAAATTACACCCAAAAATCGCAAAACCACAGAACACCAGTACCTAAAACCTTCTCACAAGAAATCATTGATGAACATACCCCTAGCTGCCTGTACTACTACTGTACAGCTCCCATTTCCCAAATCCTAAATGGCAAACTCCCTGTTTCTATTTCATGTGGGTAATTTATAATTCTCGAATCACATTCTTTGTAACATAGCTTTTCCCCGACATCAAAATCAATTGATAATCATGTCCCATTGTTCTAAGCACCTACTAGATTTAAACCTCAACAGATCTAAACACCTTCTCACAAGAAATCACCAATAACCATACTTCTTAGCTGCTAGTACCACTACATCAACATTTCCATAAAACCTCGACAAAATCCAGCACCCAACTCCTAAATGGCAAATTCCATATTGCTAAATTCATATAAAGTTAATCTCCAAATCATAACCAACCCCAATGTTCAATCAATAAGTCCGCGCCATCCTCCAAAACCAAATCACATCTCCAAACACACAAACAACTAGCATAATCAAAACCCTAGATAGTGATTTATCCCCCATCGCTCCCAAGAACACCAAATTCTCATAACATCAGTACCAAAACCCTAATCAAAACCACCCAAAGTTAAAAATCCGAATCACAACCAACCCCAATCTTCAATTCATAACCTCTAACAGATCACATACCCAAATACATAACAATTAGCATAATCAAAACCCTACCATCTAAACGAAATCACGCCTAAAAATCACAAAATCGCAAAAAGCTTCTAACTTTACAAAATCACACCCAAAAATCGCAAAACCACAGAACATCAGTACCTAAACCCTATCAAATCAACAATTGAAAACACAATAAACATGCGAAATCAAAAACCCTAATTAACCCAATCAAATCATAAATTGCGAAATCAAAACCCTAATTAAGCAAATCAAATTAGTACCTGAGCTTTATCAGCGAGTTGAACAACAAGGCGACCAACAGGAAGAGAAGATTCATAAGTAAAGCCATAATTAATACACTCATTACGCATGTAGCGCGAAAGAACACGACCATCAGCAGTTAAACCAGCAATGGCGACACCGATATGGTCATCAACCTTGAAGATCTTGCGTTGATGAGAAGAAAGTTCAGATTGAGACTTGTTAACACAAGCTAAAACGACATGGGATTTAGATCGGAGACCAATAGCGGCGGAACCTTGTTTGACGGCTTCCATGGCGTATTCAACTTGGAATAATCGGCCTGCTGGACTCCATGTTGTTACGTCTGTATCGTACTGGTTTCGGAACATCTTGGAAGAGAAGGAGGAGGGAGTATTGTTGAGGGAGGAGTGTTTGATTTGTGTGTTGGGGGAGGATGGTGGTCAAGTAGAAGAGGAAGGATTTATGTATATGAGGGGTAGATGGCTTGGGTTTGGGTTTCTTTTTAGGCAAGGCAACGGATTACTGTATCTTATTAGTGGGTGTCTTCTGCCTTTTTTTAACTTTTGTGTAGGATGGCCTTTTTTTTTTTTTTTTTTTTTTTTTTTTTTTTTTTTTTTTTTTTTTGGGGTGTTAACGAGTATCCCGTACTAACAGAGTGACAGTTGGGTAATCTCCTTTGAAATATTAAGGGTAATTTAATGGGTTAACTCCTCTCAAGTTTGGCTTTTTCATTCGCAAGAGTTAGAAATCGAACTCCTGACTATTTGTTTAAAAAATGAGAGCCCTCACTAGTCACACCAGCCAACTTTTGGTATGGACTTTAGACTTTGTAGTGTCAAGTATATCTTTTCTACCTTTGATGTTTTAAAATGTTCACTTTATCTAAAGTTTAATTTAACATTAAGAATACGAGTCCGAGTCCATGTTTTCTAGACTTCAAATTTATTATTTTTAAATGGCTTACATGGTATACGTGATTCAGTACTTTAGTGTGCTCCGAAGATATTGAGTGCAGATTCCCACGTCACCAAAAAAAAGGAACTACTTTATATTAACATACGTATACATAAGCACAAATATTATTCTACAACCAGTTATATAGTGATATTGTACAACTGCCTCAAAGTTGTTGATCTCTTACACTAAATTGTTGAGATTTTACGAAGTTATTGAGCTTAATAATGATTCTGTTAAATTCAATAAATTTGTATCATAGCTCGATAATTTTGTTAGTAGAACTCGATAACTTTATAACAAAGTTCAACCACATTGAATAAGTTGTAAATACAACCAGTTGTATAATACATTAACTGATATATAAGACTCATATTTATAGTCCATAAATTTTAGTGTTATGTCTCATACATATTTATAGTAGAATAGTTAGATCATCTAACTCTCCCTTCCAACATTTATTCCAAAATCAATTTTCCTTCTCAATTTCGTATGTGAACTACCAATGTGGCCTTGTCTATTAACCACCACTCCCTCCATCGAAACAGCATTGCTCCCATTCGCCGGAAGCAATGGATAAGCGGGCAACGAACATATTGCCGGAAGTAGACAGTATTAAACGTCAACTTATCTATGACCAACAAAGAGGAAACACATCGCGTTATTATAAAAGCTTCACACATTTTCCATCACAGCGAAACTATGACATTGCACAACTATTTTACAAACTAGATGAAGTCTATCCATAAACACAGTCCAACAATGACTTGCTGAATATCCACCATGTCATTTTATTAGAATAACAAACATATTTAGGTTGGGTGATTTCCGACTTAAATATGTACATTATCCTTATTATATACTGTAACTAAAAGTATTCTCTTCTTTTGTTAATCTTTTTTCAGCTGATCTCATACAGTAAGCTCGTAAAAGAGTGGGTCATCACAGCAATAGGGTCGGCCTCCTCTCTCAATATGTTAATCGAGTGCCAGCACTCAGCAGTCGCACGCATGACACAAAAGCCTCAACCCAGATTACAAAGTACACTCCAAAGTTCAGCATGAGAGCAGATGGAGATACAATTTTACAGAGAACAATCTGGGTCAATGAGAAAACATGGACACACAAGGTCTGCAATGTGTCCCAAATTAGTGTGCCGGAGTAATTCTGCTACTATAGATTTGTAAATCCGATTCAATTAGCCCTACTAATACAACAATGGAGCATAATGCAAGATTAAAGAAGACATAAATAAATGACGGCTTACAAGCTGACTCTATCTAATGCCCATATGACATGTCTAGGGCATCTCACCGTAGCAAAATTGCCGATAATATTTCACCCATAGTCTTTTCAGGCACATCAACTCCGTTGTCCATCACCGCACCAGATTCTAATACAGCAGCATCCAACACTAACTTCCTTTTAGCAATCTTATACACATTTTCATCTACAGTATCTTTTGTCACCAGTCTGCAAGGATTCCGAAAAAGGGTCGAATTAACAACAGCTCATAGACAAGGAACAAGCCTGAGATTGGTCTTATAATAACTTTTGTGAGGCCATGTCGTAATTGAAACAAGAGTATGTATCACTTATAGTTGTCAAATGATCATAAAATAATGTATAAGGAGTCATTAAGAAAAGGGTCACTGGGCAATGATACAAAAGCCAATAATTATAGGGGAAAGGTCACTAACCAAGGGTCACTCACGATATTAAGAGAGGTACTAGTAATATATATTCTGTATATGTATTACGTCCATAGACCTTAAGGGAAAATTATAATTTCTAAATGAAGTGTTTCATATTGTCAGACAGTCTGATATTAAAATAAACAGAAAAAAACCGACACATACCTGTATACCGTTACGGGTTTTGTCTGGCCTATACGATGGCAGCGATCCTCTGCCTGCCGATCAATTTGAGGATTGAAATCCATATCATATATAATCACAGTATCTGCTCCAGTCAGATTCAGGCCCTGCCCTCCCGCTCTTGTAGACAGCAAGCAGGCGAATATGGAAGTATCGTTATTAAAAGAATCTACGATGGTTTGCCTCTCTGACACCTGCGTACTGTAAGCGAAAAAAAAAAAAAAAAAATTAGCTAGATGCAAAACTCTGTCGAAATTCATCCTTTTTATTGAAAGAGTGAGCTAGACAATCTAGGGAGCAAAGAACATTAAAAGACACAATACCAAAAGCTACATAGCAAGCAAAACAGAGAGACACCAACTTTACCTTCCATCAAGACGTCTATATGTCACCCCAATCACATCCAATGCCCACTCCAAGATATCAAGCATTGATGTCCACTGACTAAAAATGAGAACACGGTGACCATCCCGCTTCAAAGAAGGAAGAAGTTTAGCTAATGCCTGTATAGCCAGAATATTACTAATCAGTGAGACTTACCATTCATTTTGCTTTTAAAAAACTCAAGATTATCAAGGACGCTGAAATTACTAGATTAATGCCTTTTACTGGCATCTTATAGTCGTGCATGTCCACTACATAAAATTATTTTATGCTCTGAATATAGAGCTTACAAAAAATTGACACTTGTGCCTATAATATTTCAAACATCTACTTCCAGGATCTGTACTTACTCGGCACTTAGAAGACGCCATAACCTGTGCCTCAGGAAGAATTCCTTTTGGATCCTCAATGCCAGTGTTACATAAAAGCTGCAGCATCCAGTAGATATAAGTCAATGATTGGAAGAAGGAAATGCTCTCCATTAGTAGAACGATTCCTAATCTCACTAAAATATGATAATACTATAAAAGTAAGACAATTGAATTCTTGATCAGAACAAATAATATCATTCAAGGCATGATTAGTTAAAATATAGAAACATTAACTGAACAAAAGTAGGACAGCTGCATTACAATTTAGGGCTCACTTGAATTAGAGGAGTGGTTATTACGCGCATAATGGATCTCAAAACAAAGAAAAGGAGGAACATGATGGTGATAAAGGAAAGATAAGGGGTGGTGAAGGGGAGATAGAGGTGTGGAATATGGTGGGGAGATATTACTTGAATTCAGGGGTAATGCATTATCAGGGCCAGGTGGGAAACTATTAGTCTATTGCCCCTTAATTAGGTAGTTATTACTCTATATTCATCTCCTTCCTCTATGCACCAGACCACCACCACCACCACCACCATTACTCCATACTCTCCTTTGTATGTACCCCCACTACTCTGGTAACCCCAATAGCTGTAAAAATACAAAACACAGCATCTAGCCAAGGTGCGAGTTAGGTACAAACTACAAACCCTAGATCTCTTTTGAATTTTAAAGCGCTGGTTTATAACTTCATATGCCAGCTGCCCAGAACAAATTCTCACATGCTGGCCTAGACTTCTCATTTAGGGGTAAGACCTGTGGTGTGTGAATAAACATGGTGGAGCACTAAATCGCCTATTAGCAAATATTACACCTCCACCAAGTAAAGAAAGGAGAAGGAGATCATTACTAAGCTTTGATAGCCCCTCCATTCAAGATATTGAAGTAGAAATTCAGTAATTTATTATGCTTACTCCAGAGTCCAGCCCAAGTGGTCCAATAGTTGCTCCGACCTCATGTCAGTACGTTTTTTAATCGCACAATTCGCATTAAGTCAAACACAAAAGGGAAGGAGAGGGAAGCATCAATGTAATGAGCATCCACTATATTATAAAAAAAGTTCCTTCAAGCAAACACACAGTCTAAGAGGATGATGAAATAGCCTATATTTTCTGAGCATCGGTCCTATGTACTTTCTGAGCATCAATTCAGAAAAAAGGATAAGTTGCATGTCACCCCCTTGGTGTGCCTTAATTAATATCCCGATTGCGAAACATCGTCGACGTTTTATAACGAATCGTCGACGCTTTTCATAAAAAAGACGCCTCCTACCCTTCCTCTTCCTCTCTCTACCCAATTATCTCCCAAGCAAAAAACACTAAAAAAAAAAAAAAAAAGATGTTCTAACTCGACATCAACAAAACAACTACACGAGAAATCGACATCAACAAAACAACGATTCAATGTCAAACAACGAGCAATCCACATCAAATGCTAACAACGAATCTGAGGAACGTAATTACACAATCTATTTTCATTTCAATCGATTTAGTATGATAATTGAATTAGATGTTAAGTTGATATATTGAATTACATGTTAAGTCTTCATAGAATTAGGATGAATGTAACAAACACGCCCAAACCCGTCGAAAATAGTTGTAGTCGTGTATATGGACGTGCAAACTCAAAGTCCCCCATGGTGACGGACGTGCAAACTCAAAGTCCCTCATGGACTAGGACGTGTACATTCAAAGTCCGTCATGGACAGGGACTTTGAATTTCAATGTCCACCATGGACAGACTTTGAAACTCAAAGTCCCCCAGAAATTCAAAGTCCCTGTCCATGACGGACTTTGAATGTACACGTCCTAGTCCATGAGGGACTTTGAGTTTGCACGTCCGTCACCATGGGGGACTTTGAGTTTGCACGTCCATATACACGACTACAACTATTTTCGACGGGTTTGGGCGTGTTTGTTACATTCATCCTAATTCTATGAAGACTTAACATGTAATTCAATATATCAACTTAACATCTAATTCAATTATCATACTAAATCGATTGAAATGAAAATAGATTGTGTAATTACGTTCCTCAGATTCGTTGTTAGCATTTGATGTGGATTGCTCGTTGTTTGACATTGAATCGTTGTTTTGTTGATGTCGATTTCTCGTGTAGTTGTTTTGTTGATGTCGAGTTAGAACATCTTTTTTTTTTTTTTTTTTAGTGTTTTTTGCTTGGGAGAGAATTGGGTAGAGAGAGGAAGAGGAAGGGTAGGAGGCGTCTTTTTTATGAAAAGCGTCGACGATTTGTTATAAAACGTCGACGACGTTTTATAGCCCCCATTAATATTGTAATTTATTTAGAAAAAAATAATGTTAAGGCTGCAAACGTAACTATTCTACTATCTTAATCATCATGATCTTCCCAAATATCAACTGGAAGCAAGCACATCAACGATTGTTTCTGGTTGAACTCCAGAAGACAAATTGTCAGGCTGATCACTACATTATTCTCCATGAATAAAGAAATCAAGATACCCTTCTTAAACATGTAAAACCAAACAAACATCTAGATGACATAGAATGATTTGTTGGTGCACGATTCACCATGCATCTAACAAGTTCCACAGACTGAGTGATGCTTGGTTAGGAGAGAGCCAAATATGAAGTATCATGCCCTTAGGGTATCATTTATCCAAAAAAATAGCACGGACAATTGTTTCTTATGAGGAGTCGATACCACTTGTGCAGCAACCACAAAATAAATATTGGGACATTTGATACAACAACAACAACATCAGAGCCTTAATCCCAAAATGATTTGGGGTCGGCTGACATGAATCATCTTTTCGAACGGTCCATGGGTGAACGCACGCCTCAAAATGCGAATAAAAAAGGGGAAGATGAAAAACAAAAAGGAAGAACGAAAATGTAATGGAAAGTCAAGGTGAACTTAGGGGTTTTAAAATCGAATTCCGTCTTTCTTTTATAAAAACTTAACATTTAATCGAGAGAAAAAATTAAAACGATTTTTTAAAAACCGAAATAGAGTTAAGGATCCGGAATGAACCAGATAAAATCTATAAGAAAGTGGTTGGTGAAAAAGTGTAATAAAGGGGAGAAAAATAAATAATTTAATTTCTTTAAATTAAATAAAAAAACACTAAATTTGTCAAAAAACATCAAATACTAAAAATCCACATATATCCTTTCCTTCCATTGTGCCCTCTCCGTCACCATACTCTCCTCAAGCCCCAGAACTCTCATATCGTGCTCTATCACTCTCAACCATGTTTGTCTCGGTCTTCCTCTGTCTCTAGGGACTTTTTCTGTTTTCCAAGTCTCTAGCCTCCTAACTGGTGCGTCCATAGGTCTCCTTCTCACATGGCCAAACCATCTTAGTCGGTTTTCCATCATCTTGTCCTCTATTGGCGCCACTTTTACCTTTTCCCTAATCACCTCATTCCTTAACCGATATTTCCTTCTATGTCCGCACATCCACCTCAACATGCGCATCTCCGCCACACTCATCTTTTGAATGTGACAATGCTTCACAGCCCAACACTCGGAGCCGTAAAGTAGGGCAGGCCTAATTGCCGTGCGATAAAATTTTCCCTTTAATCTTTGGGGCATATCTTTATCGCATAGAAACCCTGAAGCACTCTTCCATTTCAACCATCCCGCTTTAATTCTCGTGAGCCACCACATCTCCGTCTAACTCCCCATCTTTTTGAATAATAGATCCTAGATATCCGAAGAAATCCGAACCCTCAACAACATTCCCATCGAAAATAATACTCCCCGCCTTTGTCGATCTCAACCCCGCCACCTTAGTGAACCGACACCTCAAATACTCGGTCTTACTCCCGCTCACCAACCCACGAGTCTCTAAAGTTCGCCTCCACAATTCCAACTTTCTCTCCACCCCCTCTTTTGTCTCATCAATCAACACAATATCATCAACAAACATCATACACCAAGGGATGTCGTCCCGAATATCCCTTGTCAACTCATCCATAACTATAGCAAAGAGAAAAGGACTAAGTGCGGAACCTTGATGCACCCCGATGGTAATAGGAAATTCTTCCGTTCTCCCAACATTAGTGCGAACACTTGCACTAGCCCCCTCATACATGTCCTTTATGAGGTCAATATATTTTCGCGACACACCCTTTCTCGCCAAAGCCCACCAAAGTACTTCTCTTGGTACCCTATCATATGCCTTTTCCAAGTCAATAAAAACCATATGTAAGTCCTTCTTCTTGTCCCGATGGTATTCCATCAACTGTCTCATGATAAAAATCGCATCCATAGTCGATCTCCCGGGCATAAATCCAAATTGGTTTTCCGAGATGTCTACACATCTCCTAAGCCTTTGCTCGATTACCCGCTCCCATAACTTCATCGTATGACTCATAAGTTTAATTCCCCGATAATTGGAATACTCTTGAACATCACCTTTGTTCTTGTACAAAGGGACAAGAGTGCTTCTCCTCCAAGCCGATGGCATCTTGTTGCTCCTCCAAATCTTGTTGAAGAGCATGGTTACCCATTCGATCCCTTTCTCCCCGAAGCACCTCCAAACTTCTATGGGTATACCATCCGGTCCCTCTGCTTTCTTTGACCCCATCTTCCTTAACGCCTTTCTAACTTCACTCTTTTGTATTCTACGCACAAATTCCCGATTAACCATGCTTGGTGTTACCTCTACATCCCCAAAACCTTGTTCTTGATGGCCATTGAATAAATTATCAAAGTAAGAACTCCATCTAGCCTTTATTTCGTTATCCTGAACCAGAACCTTGTCGTCCATATCTTTCACACACCAAACTCTCCCAATATCTCTCGTCTTTCGGTCTCTTATGCGAGCCAGTTTATAGATATCCTTCTCTCCTTCTCTCGTGTCCAACCTGGCATACACTTCTTGGTTAACTTTTGCCCTCGCATCCCGTACGGCCTTTTTAGCGGCTCGTCTAGCCTCCTTGTACTTTTCAAAGTTCTCATCACTCATGCATTTCCCCAGAACCTTATAGCATTCACGTTTAGTCTTTATCGCTTGTCTCACCACATCGTTCCACCAAGATGTGTCCTTACTTGATGGACATTTGATAACTTCAAAAAATCTGTCATCAGCTTTTTAGGCCTCTAGTGGATGTTTTATTCTTATTCAAACTTTAGCACAGTCAAAGAATGGTCATATGCAGGAAAAGCGACCAAGCAAGAAATACCCAAACCCCCAGTTAAAGCTCATGATTGTTCTGGCGAACAACTAACATCAAAAACTTGGAAAATCCTGGGAAAACTAAAGCAAACGAAGTCCCAACAAATTTAAAACTTACACACAGAAAATATAGCTTTCTAAAGTAGGCCTATATCATGCTTTTTATGTCCCTATTTCAACTCACCCCCATTCTGTGGGGAGAAGTTCCGACTTCTGACTACAGAAAACAAATACAGAAAGGGAAAATAATTATTGAGGACAAGAATTACCCTATGCATAGAGAAGTCACTATAACCCTTCAGCTCATCAACTACTCTCTCCAAAGTACATTCATGACCAAACACGCCTCTGGGATGGAGCTTCTTTGCAAAGCGAACAACATCTTCATCACTGTAGATGCGCCTTATAAGTAAAGGATGATTTGCAATCTGCAAAATAAACAAAGAATATTATGTCAGTAAAGAAGCAAAAATTATACGCCAAATAATATACAACCTGTAAAGTATACTGAGTTTAGTTGTGATAGTAAAAATGGCCTTGTTAAGCGCCAACTCACCTTACGAAACTGAACAAAGTAATTTGAAATCTGACGGCGAGGAAGAACTCGAATGATATCATTAGGATTCATGTCAGGGCTCTTAGCCATACGAGCTAATGAAGCACAACGATATTCTTCAATGGCTTCCTTATAAGCATCCTCCTGTTGTTTTTCCATGTTAACATACTCCACCTGCATCAGAATTAAACCAGCGTTTTAAAATTACTCGAATAATCTCAGACTAAATGAGTGAACAATCGTGTATCAGTCCCACAACAAAGAATTTAAATGTACCCGTTGTTCTTTGGCTACAAGCTGCTGCATTACATCAGACTTCAGACGCCTCAATATGAATGGCCCTAATATAGACTTCATTCGAGCAACTAATTCGTGATTTTCAGAAGTTAATAATTTTTTCAGGTCTACATTCTCTGTAACAAAAAGATCAGGCAGCATAAACTCCAACATGGACCAGAGTTCCTGCAGCAAAGGACAATTTCAGCATACAGAAAGCTCGTGCCAGCAATATAAGTCGGAATTTACTTACTAATAATGAACAAGTTGCTAAAATGGAGCATCATCAATAATCATTCTAAAACACTAAAGAGCATATGAAAAAGCATCATTACGAAGATTCAAGAGTTTTGACTAATGACTAGTCTAAATATAAGACGAAGTGTAAAACCAATGCTTTCTGACTTCCAGATGATTTACTTTACACAAGCATAGTCCAAACAAACACATCCTTAAGGAGAACTTTTACTTTTTGAACAAAATTTCATCAGAAGAATAAGCAGAGATCTGATGTCTTATCATCTATGCACTTTATCATCATTCCTTGTATTTCTACTGATTCATTAATAATATCTTTTCCTATCTAAAAAAATTATTAGATTTTTAGTAGTCAGTGTGCTTGAAGTGTTTTTTAATTGCCATTTAGGTGCCAGTATTCTAACTATTAGTAGTACACAAGTAAAATTTGCCAGTAGCATACATGCAAGTCGTTCTGCAGTGGAGTTCCAGTCAGCATCAATCGCTGCTTTGCATTTTTCGCAACTAACATCAAATTCTTCCATCTGTAGCTGTTTTTATCTTTCAGTGCATGAGCTTCGTCCATCAGCACACAGCTCCATCTCCAACGTTTAAGAATTTTACGATCTTCTTTCTGTTGCTCGCTAGTAGCAAAAAAAAAAAAAAAAGCAGTATAATCACCAAAAGTACATACTCCGTAATTAAGATTATGAAGAATGCTAAAACAATACATATATATGAATAATGGAGCAAACCTGTGTCGTTCAAAAAGCGAATAACAAACAAGAAGCACATTAAATGGTGGTGGCAATCCAGCCTTGGCACATGAAATCAACACTTTCGAGTATGCTGTTCTATTAGCACCATGGTACTGCACTACTGTAAATGCCGGACACCATTTTGTAAGCTCTCTTTGCCAATTCTCTAATACTGAAGCTGGACATACAACTAGATGCGGCCCAGGATCGTTTTCCAAGTAATCTAACAATGTTAGATATGTAATAGCCTGAAAAGGAAAACACTGAGGTAAGAAGACAGTAAAGAGTATAATTAATAGAGTAGATAAATAGAACGATTGAAATAGTATTATCATTAACTCTACCTGAATAGTCTTTCCAAGACCCATTTCATCTGCCAATATAGCTGCCACATTCAAACAAACAAAGTACTCAATTCTCGCAAAAAATTAAACAAAAAATTTTTTAAAAAAAAGCCAATGATTTATGAGACAAACAAAAGGAAACTAAACAAGAGAAAAGAGCTTTCTCCTAATTTTGTATGCTTTAAAAACATTAGAGAAAGTATACACATGCAAAAGGCTAAGTTCGACAATTTTATCAGCTTAACCGCTATAGTCAACTTATGATAGCTATTACAGTTTTATTGTTTTGAAATCAGATACTTTGCCCTACGTTAGTAGTTATTTTAAGTCTTCTAAATCTCTCAAAAATGTATACCAGAGGTCTAGAAGTCTTGCTTTCAGCAAAATGAAACATGAGTAGATTTTCCATACTAATAATAAAAATTCTCTCAGTTCCATTGATATATCTAAAAGAAATAGGTGGTATAGATTATGACACAAAATGTTAAATTGCAGCAAAATTCCCAAGTACTGGTTGTCACAACCGAAATATCAGAGTTCATCTACAGGTTGTCAGAAATTGACTTTAAGACCCACGTGCTTACAAAAGCGCACCAACCAAGACGCCAAGTTACGTATGAAGCATACCCAAGGTGCGTGAAGGGTTTAGGGTTCAGGAGTTTAGGGTTTAAAGTTCGGGGATCTAGTTCAAGGCACAACGCTTGACACCTTAAAGCAAAAGACGCACTTAGTGATGCAGTTTCAGCTTTTATTAATCATTCTTTTATTCTACCCTTTTTCTATCCCTTTACATTCACTTTTGTGCCTCATAAAACCATAACAAGATTTAAAGACCTAAAAGAGATTATTTGTGACCTGGGTTTGGATTTTTTGTCAATAGATTTGCACAAAAAGGGTAACTTGTATCAATTTTATATTTGACAATTCACTTTAAGTGCTTGTCTATTCAAACGTGTCGATTTGACAAAAGAAATAGTACTTGACACTCCACTCTAGGCTAAAAATATGAAAGTTAAGCGCGAAAAGTTGTGTTCGACACGCTTAATACTCACTTGCATAGACTCAAAAGTAACATAGCTTGCATCTGTAAGGTGTACACCTTTGCATTGGGACTCGGATCGTCATCGTCTCAATGTGCATCACGCTGTCCAGAACTTATAAGGTGTATCACGACGATTTTACGACTCTCGCCCAAAGTCTTGCTCACATACACACATGTACTTGTGGCCATGTGGGTACTAGTGTAACACACATTTTTTTTCTGAAATTAAAAATTTGCATTTGTAGTTTCTTTGTTTTCCCTATAAATTGGTGGTTCATATCACGGATCATCTCTGATGTTATATCATTGTTTGTTTATTATAGTAACAGTCAGGAAAGAGAATTCCAAGATTACATGTATGATGTATGCAATTAAGCAGATCTTACCTCCACCTATCTTCTTCCTCTTCATTAACAAGAGAAAGTTGACCCCAACCAGCTGGTATGGCTTAAGAAGTGGCTGGAAACCTGAGCTCTCTGCGCCACATGCTGTATTGATATCATCCTGGAAACATTAAAGGTAAGGGACATTGATAAATAAGGGGGTGTAAAAGAGGGAGAGTATAAGAAAATAAAAGAGACATTCAGTTTTAAACCATATCATGTAACCACCTTACCATTTCAAAAGAACTATAAACAGATATAGACACTTGTGAAAGGCTAAGAAAACATAACACAAAACTATCAAATTTGATAAACTGCAGCTTACATTAAGGAGGCACGAGAATATTGTTTTTATGATGCTAAGGATGTTATACTAACCTTGGAGAACGTATACACATTGGCATCATAAAAATTCTTAAGACAGCAAAGAAATCGACCAATTATTGTCAGAACCACTTCGTGAAAACTTATTCTACAATAATTTTGCATGAAATTATCTATGATGGAATGTATGTCATAACTCATATGTCATGAACTCATGATCCTATCTCTTCAACTCGGCTCATTAAGTTCAGAATGGGATAACTCAATGTTGACATATCACAAACTCTACTTTCACCTCATCATTCTTTGGATCGGCTCATACGCTTTTAATAATGCAGATTAAACACTGGCAAGAGACAATGATGAGCTAAGTCTGAGTGCTTCATCCTCCAAGTTTTAGCTAATATCCCTCTCATTTCACGTTTGCCTACTTGCAACATTTACGTTCGCGGAATTTCCTTGGGAGGTGGTAATTGTTCCAGATTAATGGATATCAAAATAAGAAGAATGCAGTGGTAATTGGAGGTGGAAATGAGGAAGATGAGCTAATGAGTACCCCATAAAGTGAAGTAATAGTTATTCACCTCCCCGTAGAGTAACAAATTACCCCTCTATAGGAGTAATAGTTCACTCATCTCCTCCTCTTGCCACTCCCACCTAGCACCACTTTCCTCTGTTTTCCTCTTGTTCTGAGGTTTGTTATCCCAGTAACAATTACACTCATCTCAGGTGAAACCTTAGTACTTATTATTCAGACTATCACAAGGACGAGAAGAAACCACTCATAAGCTTAGTTTGAAGAGGCACAAAGCGCACCAAAGTGCTAAGGGGCCGAGGCGACGACGAGCAAAGGCACAGAGTAAAGAAGCGTGCCTTTTAGACACAGCCCTATTTTAGTAATAAAATTGTATTTTCCAAATAAAACGTTGGGGAACAATACCTTTTCAGAAACAGTAAAAATTAGGAGTAACATGGAAAATAATTGGCGTAATTAAATATCTAGAGAAAAAGCTATCGAAAATGCATACTAGTTAGTGTTGTTAGGTGAGCCTTATCTAAAAGGCGCGCCTAAAATGCACCAAAGCGTTTGGGCTAGTGCCTCATCCAAGATGCGCCTCGGGCGTGCTTTTTTAAACTATGCTCACAAGATCTTCGCCATGCTCTACAAGAAAACCAGCATGGATTGGACTAGGTAAAAGCAACTACAACCGTCATTGTCCCAAAAACATCACAAACACCTTGATCAACAGCGAAACACGAACTTCTAAACTGCAAAAAACAACCGAGAGCTACGGAAAAAACTACAATAAGCATTCAAACTTGTGAATTAAGTCCCTGAGAATATGTCCAGGCTAACAATCCTAACTCAAGGGGCGACAGCTACAAATTCCAAAAGCAAATTCGCAGCATTATTCACCAGTAAGCCAAATATATCAGCAAAAAAACTCGAACAATTACGAAATTCTTCGAACCTGAGTAACAATCCTAACTCAAGGGGCGACAGCAACGAATTCCGAAAGCAAATTCGCAGCATTATGAACAGTCGAACATCCTAACGCTAATACGATATACATTCATACTAACATAACATAACAAAACAAATTCAGCTCATTATTCACCACAATCACCAGTAAACCTAATATATCAGCAAAAAAACTCAAAACAATTACGAAATTCGTCGAACCTGAGTAACAATCCTAACTGAAGACGACTCAGTCTCAGCATAACGATCACAATTCGCGGCAGCAGCAGAAGAACCGTAAAGCTCCTTCTTAAGCTCAGCCGAAATTTTAGCACACTTCCTTAACGCTTTACCAACCACATCCTTCTCTCCATTATTCACCGCCACTTCCATCTCCACCTCACTGTCGTCGTCCTCGTCATCATCATCATCATCAAACGAGTCAAAATCCGCCTCCTCCTCATCCTCAGCCGCTACCGCCACCGCTTCCTCCTCATCATCATCATCATCGTCAACAATAAACCTCCGGCCAGCGCGAAAACTCCTCCGAACATGACCGACATCATCATCCTCCAAATCCTCCAAATCCTCCAAATCGTCATCAGAAAGCAGCTCAACGACGTCGTCTTCCTCGTCTTCCTCATCCTCCGGCCGGAACTCCTCGTCGCCGTCGTCAGCAGGTGCTCCGCGTCGATAATCGTCGCCGTCGTCGTCGGAGATTTCAATTGTAGATTTTCCGGAAGTTTTGTTACTGTTATTGCGAAATGCGAAGGATTCGATAGGAGGAGGATTGAGGTTGAGGATTTTGGAAGGTTTGAAGTCGTGATGATTATCCCATTCATCGTCGGAGATTTCGTCTAAGTTTCGCTTCATGATTGATTAATTGATTTTTTCTAGGTTTTGGAAGGTTTTAGGGTTGAATTAATGGCGGAAGAAGTAAGAATGGGGGGAAAAGGAGCGCCAAAAGGGAAAAAAGAGAGAGAGTAATAAAGTTGAGTGAGAGAGGAGAGGGGGAAAATGAAAAGGGAGAGGAACCGGGAAGGTTGGAGTTGGACTGTTCGACTTGCAGGGTTCGTTGTCCTCATTTTGTGGACTAATTAATATTTCAGTCCGTCTCATTGAGGACGGTTACTATCCGTCACAAGTTGAAAATGGATAGTGACACCCTCACAAAATGTAAGTGCGTGGGTAAGTGGGGTATACATTTTCATTTTGTAAGAGGGACATTATCCGTCTTCAGCTTGTGACGGATAGTGTCCGTCTTTAATAAGAATTTGTGTTAATATTTAGAGCAAGTTTCATTTCAAACCGATGATATTAGCGTCCATTTAAATTGTAGACGGATAAAATGTGAATATTTCCTAGTTAAAGGTACTATTATCATTGTCAAAAGGTAACGATTTTAGTTATTACCCTATCAATATTACATTGGCGATTTTTGTTATAAAATAGTGACATTTTTCGCTTAAGTTAAGATTATCTGAAATGAAAATTTATTTCTATTTTCGTAAATTATCAATTTTAAATCCTTGTAAATTTACACATACTGTTTGAAATATTGTTAATATCAACAAGTCTAACAAAAATAATTAATTTTGTATTAAAACATACAGTATTTAAGATGTGGTTGTGCATTCAGTTTGTATCGCTTCCAAAATATATCTACACAATTAGCGTACGAAAATACGAAAACTAAACTAAAATATCTAGAATGTACAATGATAAGTAAATGATACTACAAATTCTGGAAAATTCGATTACATAAGCGATATCTTGAGTTGTTGCATGCTCTTTCGTTTTCAATGTTGAGGTTGGTTGAAAACTTTGATATTTTGTATGTTTTGCCTTTGATTATTGTTGCCTAATTATACTTATCAATTCGGGAATGTATCAAATTACCCCATAACTTATGAACTATGTGTAAATCAGCCCTTTAAGTTTCACTTGTAGCAAATTAAGCCTATAACTTTCCAAAAATGTACAATTAGGGATAAATCAAGTTTTTACCATTTTTTTTAACTAAAACCTATTTATTTCTATTATAAATACATTTCTTAAATAATTAAATATAATATTTACCTATTCAACGAAAAATGCAAACCAATTTTAGTATAAACAAAAATTTGTTCATGTAACTTTTCATTGTAAACATCATTAACAATTCTCATATTAGAAACATTTTTCGGCAAAAAAAAAATATTTGAACATGTTTTTTAATAATCAAAAATTTTAGGATTAAAATCTAATCAATAATTTTGATTTTCAATAATAGTAAAATATTTAATTAGCAATTTTTATTCTTAAAGATAAGATATATGGTTAATTGCACATTAAGAGAAACTTATGGAGTTAATTTGCTACATTTATAAGTTAAAGGTTTGATTGCACATAGTATCAAACTTATGGGGTGATTTGCTATTTCTACCCTTATCAATGTCTTAACAACCGATGCTTGAATGAATAATCTTGCAAAATTTACAACTTATTAATTTGATTTTTGAAGTATAAGTGAGTATCATATATTAGTATCTATCATAATTTAATTTCAGTTTAGTCTTGCTGATGACGGGTCGGAGCAAGTGACGGGTAATGTCATTCACAAAATGGATAGGGGGGGACAAGATGAGGGCACCCCATATGCTTCCCTTTCTCCTCTATTTGGGTGATTTGTGAGAGAAAATGGTATCCGTCACTCCAAAGTGACGGATACATGTCGTCTTCAATGAGATTTTGTGATCATAATTTAATATGGTAGTGTATATATTTACCTCATTACATACATTCATAATTTAATGAGGAAAAGCAACGACCTTAACCTTCTCCGCTAGATGCTTATCTATTTTTAATGTATTTTGGTGACTGAAAATTATGAGACAAACTAGGCCAAGTGTGCACATAGCCACATACTACTTAAAGAGGAAAAGAAAACATCTGCAACTGCCACGTGTTTGTTTAGAGCAATAATTTTAGACTAAAATAATGATAAATATATTTTTTTTTGGTTGTTTTTATATATGTTGGCATCACAGCATATACATGAACACGGATTCTTCGTCTTAGAGAGTGACTGACCCACTGAGAGCAACAAAAGCAGGATAAACAGCAACTGGGGTACATAACTGATTTAATTCAAGTCTACTCAAGTTGGCGTCGATAAATAGAAGAAAGAGTAAAGCTAATCCCAAGTGACGGAGATCATGGAGTTTGAGAGACCGGATTCTTCAAAAGTTAAACCGCTATCATACTCGAGAACCTTTGATGCACCAGGGATTGCATTAGTCAAGCGGAACGAACGCGTCTCTGAATCGCCAAGCTGGGAACTGCAGAATGACCATAACAGCTGCACAGCAAATATGTTAGAAATATAGCTGGGAATTAGCAAGACAATAACATATCGCCTTAAGAAGATATCTTGAATCTGATTCTCCCAGAGGTTATGCTTGGACCGAGATCAAACAAAAAGATATCGGGCGTGTAATGAACTAATGATGGAGAGAGTACAGGGACATAGTTCACAAACTCTGTTCAATATGGAGTATGGACAATTCAATGATATGGACAAATTCTGTTCACAGACTAATTGAGTCCCGAACCATGCAGCTGTGATTAAAACAAAGTTCAAACGTTTTGAAGGCTACTTGCCTACTTAGAGGTAATTTTAAGGTAGTAGTTACAACATTTTCAGTGAAATATCGTCCATGACGACCAACATTTAAGACTCAAACCCAGATATAACACCACGGTGGAGACTACGAAAATGGAGAGAAGCGAGGTAGGTATGTTTTTTTTTTTTTTCCGGAATGAGGAAGATGACTAATAACCCCAGTCCCCATCCCCTCCCAGCTTCAGAAGTCAGAACCAACGCCTACCCATGCATCGCTTTCTTCTCTTACTACAATCATGGACCTACTACTCTACCCCAAGTCCAAGCATGCCCTAAGGAATAACTTCAGCCATGGGCCTGACTTGTTTGTAAGTTAGATGATCTTAACACTATCGTCTTCTAGTTGTGTATGGTTTCAATTTGCTATATTATGTGAAAAAAGGCAATATAAGTGCCTATTCAGAAACAGAATCGTTCTACAGATATCTTACTCTTAACCAAGTCCTTCAAAACTCTGTCCACGAATGGCCTTATCATATACTCCATAACATTTTTAAAAGAAAAAAAAAAGGTTCCCGAGGGTCCGTCAACAACTCAACATAAGGAGAGAAGAATGGCTAACAGACAACCATTGTGAATTTGAGATGACACTAACCTGTATTGGGTCAGCACGAAGGAAATTCCGCTGAACTCTACGTCCATCAGGGAGACGAATTCCAACTCGGCACATAAGATTTCTGCCGACTTTTGGTTCTTCAGGGAGGGAAGGATACACAGACTTCTTCGCAGAGCTTGATTCTTCACCTTTGGCATCGGCTGCTTCCTTATCTGTAGAATCTGGTTTAACCGAATCTTGCATACTTTCCATTGATGCAGCAAGAGCTCTTTGCAGTTCATCGTCTTCTTCATTTGTCTCGACTGCGGAATAAAACGTCAAAAGTTTGAATTTTTTTGGGATATAGGAAACAATTTCCTTAAACAACAAGCTATGGACACAACCCTGATTCTTCACAGGTTCTCGTTTAAGACAAGATCCAACGTTCGCGACCTTGCCTTCGTATTAAAAACGGTTATTTTCTTAAATATTTCAACATAAAGTCTGAAATTTGACATACTACATATTTAGAGCAATTTTTGCCCTGATTTTGGGTAGTACAACCCTGAACGTGACAATAAAACTTGTGGATTGCTCAAGTCATTTTGGGTTATACTAAGAGATTAAAAGAGTTTGATACTACTTTTACCAATTTGTATTTTAAATTTTCAGGACAATAATCAATTTATAAAAAAAAAAAGTGAATATATTTATCAAAAAACATCAATGTTGTTATTAGAAACCTTAATTTGGGATTATTGGAAGATAGCTGAAACTTTAGATTATTTTGGGAAGATAATGCAAACTTGAGATTACATTTGTGAAATTTTCGAAAAAGTTATTATACCTTGCAATTTTTGAGCAGGCTTATGAGAGTTTTCTCTCGGACGCTTGTTAGACAGCGAACTGTGATGAGTCTTTGGACCACCATCCATGAAGGGCAATAGATCCTGAAGATTGAGCACATGTTACCGCAAACTTACCAAAAGAGATTGCTCCAATTCCATCAATTAATTCAACAAGTTTTACATGACGTAAAAAATGAGCACAAACCTCCAATAGCCGCTCAGGATTTACCATGCCAGACCATGAACGCATCTTTTGTCCAGTTATTGGATCAATGATGAGGACAACAGGAACAGATTCAATTTTGTAGTAAGTGCAAACCTTCTTTCCCTCACTCGAATCATCATAAACCTTAACAGAAAAAAAAATTAATAATAATAAAACAAGCAGAGAATCAGGACAACAAGAGTTAAAGATAAAGTCAATGGATGAGAGTTCCTTTGACAGTTTACTTTGGTTGCACATTGAATGGCCAACACTATTCCAAAACAACATGACACGAGAAGCTAAACCTTCATCAGCGATGAAAGAAACAGGAATGCATGGGAAGTCTAGAAGTGGCAGCCCCATCCAGACAGGCACCTCTAATTCTCAGTTTCTACTTTCTAGCAACTAGAGATGATTAGAGAGCTCTGAGCCTCTGACTGCTGACTCAAAGTCAACCAAGTTCTAAGCTCATTAATACCTTTGATTCAAAACATGGAAAGAGATCACTAAATGCTCAGAACTGGGAAACAGTATGTGATTGAAATTGACGTAACCAACTCCCATAATTTAGCATTAAATACCCTAACACGTGTGCCACAGCCATTATATAGTGGCACTTGTAAAAGAAAACCTAAATGAAAATTTTATCATCAACAAGAATGAAGCAATAATTGCGTCATAATGAAAGACGCAATTATCATTTAACAGAAACAGAACATAAAATTGTTCAGTGCGAGAAAAATGACAGAAATGAGGGGAAACATAAGAGAAACAAACCTGCCAAAAGATAAAATTAGTTTTGATGGTTTGAGCAACAGCTTCATTTGCCCAGGTGTCTCTGTTAAGCTTCACAATTAACACACGGTGAACAAGTTAGAAAAGTGCAACTGGCAGACTTTCACAAAAAGAGAGGGTAACATTAGTTATCAAAAGTTAAAACAATAGTTACACATGACGCAGTTAGAACGTAGATTACACAGGGGGTATACACTAAACATCATAAGTGTCTCAGACTCTTTAGGATGTAACCAACACAGGTGTGTCCAAGTATGGGACTTGAATATTCTATTTCTATATTCAATGAAAATACATGTTTGGCTTAAAATGAAGTTTCACGTGTCATACCAACAATCGAGTATCAGCACCGTGTCACAGGATAATATGAAGAGTCGAGTAACATAGTATACTACTTTTACCTGAAGACACAACAGAGAGTAGGAATGAAAGAAAACAAAAAATGATAGGGGACATGGCCTAACCATGTGGGAGCTGAATTCTGTAGTAGATTGCAAGTTGGCCACGAGCCACTTGTCCTCAGCAGCAGCAGCAAGCTTTGCCTACAAAGTCATGGCAAGAACGTCATCACACAGAATAAAAATATGAAACAATCCATTAATAACTACATGAGATGCAATTAATAAATGAGACAAATGAAGAGTTTAAAGTAGAGTGAGTGACCCAGAGTACCATATGAAAATTCCTGGATTAGTCCAACTACCCACCCCACTCACAAATGATATAATGATAAACAAATATGAGTACTAGATAAAAAAATATATAAAGTAGCAAACTATCAGCTTAAACCAGACCTTTTCAAAAGGACCCTGGTGCATCAGATCAAATGGTGGCCGGTATAAAGCAGCAAGCTTATCTTGAGAACTATCTGCAGTAGAAGGACCACCTTGCTCACTTGACCAAACACCTGGGTCTTTGTTTTCCTCTTCGAAGTTGCGGAAAGCAACCACAGCACTTCCTCGAGATGGATTCCTTGTTGCCCTGTATCAAGCATTGAAGTCATTTGATACCCATTTCAGAAACTGCAAATAACCAAATGAAGTGCAACATTTGCTACAAAGACAAACACAGTTCAAAGGACAGGCAATGAGATGGCTTTATAAATCATATACTCCTGTCAAATGCTGAAAGAATGGCGGGGAAAAAAACAGCCTGTACACTTTAATAACCGCCTTCCATAAATTAGGGGAAAAACTAACTCCAAATACTAGTTTTCCCCAGCCTAAAATATTGTTTTAACTTCCTAACAAATACAATGGCTACACATTTGTGCAATTGGTCTTCCACATTGTACGCATCACACTCCTTACAGCCCATTATAAAAACTGCAGCTTGTCACTGAACTTTATTTCAGCTTCGCTCAAGAGGATTATGCAAAGGGATGCCACCATAAACCAAAGAGAAACCTATCTCTTGAAGAGTAAAAGGAATCAGTTAAAAAACAAACGCCCAGCAGTTGTTTAATACAATCGCTTGACACAAGGCCATGTAACATTCCCATTTGGTGTACGTGAAACTATCTCCAACAGGGACTCATGAATACACTCTGAGTATTTTGGGTGCCGTAACAGAAACACACAAGAAAAGTAACAACTAATAAAACAAATGAGGGGTGCATAAAAAACCTAGAAACATTCACATGCAGCAATGTTCATTGATCAGGTAAAACAGGCCTACTAAGGAAGGTGAATGTATGATAACAATGTGAGGCAGGAAACAACAGCGAGAAGTTGACTGAAAAATACCCGTAAAGCATCGCATCATCATATAGCGCCTCTCTTATAACTGGTAAAGGTGGACGTACATCATCGCCACCATCTAACCCAGTAATATCTGGTGCCACATCATTGCCTAACCCACTGTAGTATAAGACATGAAAGATGAGATGTAAGGCCAAATAAAAATAGCATCTTAAAAGTAGGATTAACTAAAACACTTTGACAGTTGGAATGCATAGACACCTGGAGCTCTGATCAGTTATTGGAGCAGTATTTTCTGCTGGAGGAAAATATGCTGTCGTTGGCATTGCACCACCTTCATTCCCCACATAAAAAAGCTGAATAGCTTCATCAAGCTTCCAACTTGTTGCCTGAGCCAACAGATGATCTGTTACACTTTGATAGGTACAATAAAAGCTGATAAACACCATGAACAATAAAATAAACATTAATATTGACATAATTTTAGAAGCCTACCCACAGATTTTTGAAGTACAAAATTCCACCAAAAGATAGAGGGTGGGCAAACACGCCTAAAACCCACCAACTTTCAAGTTTCAAAACATTGTACATTCCAGTTCTCCAAAAAAACTATATAGAAATCAATAGGTGATCAACATGGGACTAGAGAGAATATCACGAAAATGTCAAGTTTCCAAGCGGGATAATGCTTTTACAGTTTTATCTAACCTACTGCAATAGTGCAACTACTTTCCAGTTTAGCATGAACCATAAGGGATAAAAAAGAACAATAAAATCCTTATAATTCTTCAAGACTACGTTGATATGTCTTGTCTGCAAGTAAAAATCTCAGAAGCTCTTCTTAATTGCCACAAAGTAATAGGTCCCTAACACTCCAAAATCATTACACACGAGAATTAGTAAAAATGTAAGCCATTGATCACATGAGAAGCCTACCCACTAATATCTTTTGCATAAATTCATAACTCCACCTCCAAAGTTGCAACAGATGCTCAGGTACGAAAAAAGGATACTGATGTGTCTATCAATACAATGCTCCTGTTATATTATCGACTAACACTTTTCTTTTTGCGTTGGTACATTGTGTTCTTTACTGTGTACACTATTATTTTTGACAAACAATTAGAATGTGATAGCTGTGATCAAATGAATATTTTCTTGTCACGCACATGAACCCTTCTTCTATACTAAAGTTGTAACGAAACCAAGATTAAAGAAGTCCATGGAATATAGAGAGTAATTTACTTCACCACAATCTTGCCCAACATATCAACACCCGCTTAACTTACACTCTCAATGTGACATTAGTCAATACACACCACCTCTGCCACAAACTCTACATTGTGACGAAACAAAAACATCTCCAAACATACAACCTCTTCCATGTACTGAAGAAAACCGATAATTATAGCAAGAATTAGCAATAAGCCACCTATCATAATCAAACTGCAACCCTATTCGTAAAGTTTTATGCATTTAAAGCACATATCTCAATACTCCATCAATTACATCCAATTCAAGAACCCAAGGGCAACAGAGACTTCTCACCATACTAGCATAATCTAAATTGAACAATGTCATCAGCCTTCTCTTGTGTACCTTCTTACTAACATTCTCTGAATCAATAAAATAGCATTCAGTTTGCTGCCTTCAATTCACAACCTCATGAGAGGAAAAGGTTGGCGATGGTAGAAAATAAAAGGTTGATAATATTGTTTTCTAAAATTGCATTGATTAGTCATCACCAACAACATGCGCGCGCGCGCACACACACACACATGACACACCCCAAAAAAGATCAAACTTTAGCAAAATACAGTGTTATTAATCAAAAACCCATTTAATTGCAAGAATAACACCACACCAATTGTAACCGATAATCCGATTCCTGAAATCCTTGTCAATTACTCATCAAATACAGTCACTCTTAAGCGCAAATACATGATGATCGCTTAAGAAGATTCTCTTTAATCAATAAAATGGCATTGAAATTTCCGCCTACAATTGACACCCATGTGAGAAAAATTGATACTAGTTGTAAAGGATTGTGAATTGTAATAGGAAAAGGTCGGAAGAAGTGGTAGAAAAGAGAAGGTCCGTAACATTGCTCTCTAAAATTGAATGGATTACTCATCACTTCATCAGTGTAGTCATCACCAACAACAACCGAACTTTATCAACAACCAAAGAACAAATTAGTTCCTATGTTACTCCGACACTTCACTTAATTGCCGTGTCGCTGTGTAAGACACGTGCCGGTGTCCGACACTTCGACACTTCAATTTAGACCACAAAACAGGAAAATTCACCCCAAATAGCCATGTCCGACACGCCGATGAGTAACACAGCAAATTACCATACAAAATTGCCCATTTACTCATCAAATATAGTCACTCTTAAGTGCAAACACGTGATCATCACTTCTATAGAGACAATTAACGATTTAACCCATCATTCAATCATTCACTAATCACCACCAACATCCAAGAACGAATTACCATACAAAGTTACAAACTTTATCTCAAACCCACATAGAAATGCAAACTGAAATTACCCAAAATGGTGAAAATACAACTACATTGCATACAAATATAGATCAAAAAAACCCTAATTACACCAAACATTAACCAACAAAAACAAATCAGTAATCAAATAAAATAAAGATGTTCAAAACCTGTAAGAATTGGCGGGCAGTATCGGTGGTCTGACCAACGGCAATTTCGAGGAAAGAAGAGACCATGCTCTGCTTATCAATAGCAGATAGAATATCATCCATGGATAGATATCAAGCTTTTCTCTTGAAGGTGTGTTAATGGGGGATCTGGGTTTCGTAGATGATGACTGATAAGATGATGTTGAAGAAGAAGATCAAAGGTTTTGAGGTGGGTCAGTTTAATGGAGGATTGAAAGGAAATAATAAAGGAGTGTGGTTTTGGGAAAATAGATTACAAGTTGCTTTGGATGCAATTTAGGGTGCAATCCAGCCGATTTGAGTTCGAACTCAGGTGGGCTTGGAATTGGCTTAGAATCCGTCAGCTCGAAATTTTCCAAGCTTAAAAGGTTAAACATCGGAATCACTTATATTAGGCTTGAATTCAACTCGAGCCCGGCTCTAACTTGGTTAATCGTTATTTTTTTTTACTTTATTTAACTTTTAAATCAAATTAAAAATAAATATATTTTTAAAAAATGCAAATATAAAATAATTATCAAATATATTCAAAATATAATCATAAATGCTAAAACAACATTTTATTAAGAATAAAAACAATTGTAAAAAGCCAAAATAAAGTAATAATGGTCTGTACGGACACAACATGAAAATTAAATAGTCAGGTTAGGGTTGAGGTCTTAAAGCACAAATCCGACATAAATAACTCATTTGTTTAAATGGTTGAAGTCAGGTTGGGTTCACATAGCCATCTAACGCATATGACTTTTTTGCATACACGAGGCTAGACCAAACTACAAAAATTACGAAAACAAAATGTTGAAATCTTTAACTTTTAATGTGAATGTCGCTGAAACAATTACATTTTGTTTCCCATATTTCTTATTTAAAGTTTTTTAATTTCAGGTAATCATATGTATCAACCAAAGAGAGAGACGTCACAAAGAAATATTTGTTAGATGGGTTGCACCACCGGTGAATTGGGTTGTCTTGAATATTGATGGGGCTTCTAAGGGTAACCCATGTCCCAGTCAGGTGGCGTTTTCAGGGACTTGGCTAGTCAATTGATAAAATCTTTCCCGAAAAAAATTGGAGTGGCAACGACAACTAGGACGACAATTATGGCGTTGAGGAGAGGCTTATTGTTGACTTTAAAACTTCGGGTAACGTAGCGTACGTATTACACTTCTTATTATCCAGACAGATTCGAAGGTTGTTAAAATGTTAATGGAATCGACTTTTGATTTCCCAATGGCGCATTCCCACATTATACAAATATGTCAATCGTTTATTCGGGATAATCCTTGGATAGTGGAGTTTCATCACATTTATCATGAAGCGGATTCTTGTGCGAATCGGCTATCGAATCAAGGAGTGTCTCCAATGCAGCAGTTGATCACTTATGACTTATCAAATGTGCCGAACCAGCTATTTCTTTAACACCCCCGTTAATTAGGGAGCCTTTGGCAAGACCTTCCTAGCTAATAGAGGTGTTATACATCTCGATTTCTCGAGGAAATGTGTATGAGACAGCAAATTAAGAAAGCAATACTTTAATTAAGTTTAAACGTTTAGGAAATTATAAATACAAGTCTCCAAAATCCAAAACTAAATGTTAAATTAAACAAATCAATTACTCAAAAAACGGGACTAATGTCTCAAGACCACTCTGAACAAATGAAGGCTCTAAGTGAATGGCCGCTCCGCGTCTCCGACCCGCAAACATGCACAAATGCTAACCTGTCAATCCACTGCTCCCCATATAACTGGAAATATCATATGGATCATCACAGATTTTGAAAACATTAAAGGTTAGTCTCAATAATACAAATGGTCATTATATAATACGATATAAAGATATGAAATTCAATAATGACATCCAATAGTGAAGTGTAAGAGTCACAAACCATCGCCAATCGCCACTCAACCTCTAACTCAACCCGGTGACGGCATCGCAACACTGTCACCAACAACCAGACCGCAATCCATAAAGATACCCGTGACGCTCACAGAATATCGAGCTCAAACGCTAACCGGACCCTGCCAGATTCGTGACGCCGCAAGAATCCCCCCGTACTCAAGCCATAAACGTGCACGTCCTCCTTGAAGTGGAAAACTCCAAGGAGCGACCCAAGCGTAAGACGGTCTCCTGAACCGCCTTAGTCTCCCGAACAAAACACAACCACACCACCACCAACCTCCACCAACATCCACAAGTAACATAATACTAACACAATATGCCAAGTATGATACTTTATCATGCACAAAGGTTATCAAGTATGCTACTTTCACATGAATAGTTAATGTCAAGTATGCGATAACTCAATTCACCAATAATAACTACAATCTTTTAAGACAAGAATGTCAAATCTCATGTTATAATGCAATTCTACCAACTACCATGAAATTCAGGACAATAAACACATGAGTAAACAATTATATTATCAAGACCAAGTAGAAAAAACCTATCTCTTAGCAAATCTTCAATAACAAGCAACAACACTAGAAACCTTCCTCTATGAAGTCTGCTTCTACATATAATCAAGAATTTCCCATCATAAACATATTTTACCACAATAATATATACATAATCCCTTGTTACAACTACTTAATTAACCAATTGCCCAAATAAAATACCCAAAAGATAAAACCTCAAAATTCCCCCAAATTCTAAGATAAACAACAACTTACAATTGGAAATAAGTAAGAACGTACGAAGCTTGGTGAATAGATCTCCCAAATCAAGGTGAATTTTAAAGGCTATGGTTTTGGGAAGGTTATAGAGAGGATTTGGGTGTTAGAGAGAGAGAGAGAGAAAAAGTTTAAGAGTGTGTTTGTGTTTGACCTGGCCGTATTTGATTTGTGTTTGTGCCCCATTAATAACTTTACAAATCAAATACTCAAACTAGATCTGTCAAAACCTGACCTGGCCAAAAACCAACCCTAACCCGACCCATTAATAATCTGCAAATAATCCAGCTTTTTCAACCCGAACCTGAAAGATACCCAAGCCCATCTTGACCCGTAAATAGCGGGTCGAGACCCGACCCGTAACGGGTTGCCCGATGGGTCAAGAAAATATATCTTCCTTAAAATACACAATGTCAAATAGGTATTATAAGTATTGACTTATAGAAATTTGAGGAAAAATATGTATATATGCGGTATGCCATGTCATCACCTCAAACCACATGCCACGTAATCACCTCAAAAGTGCGTGCCACACCATCACTTTCACTATATTACGTCGATTTGTACTCCACGTCAGCACTGTCACGTCATCAGTCCATGTCACCGGCCACGTCATCAACTTGAAGTGTGTGCCAAGCCATTACTTTCACCATATTACATCGCACCGCATTCCACGTCAGCACTGCTACGTCATCACCTCGAAGTGGGCGCCACACCGTCACTTTCATCGTATTACGTCGAACCGCTCTCCATGTTAGCACTGCCATCTCATCACTTCAGATTACATGCCACGTCATCGTTGTCATCTTATTTGAGTCTCATTGTCGTACTTAGCGAGTTAGTGAGGGCAATGATGATAACGATGGCGATGGTGGTGACAATTAAGTTGATTAAGACGGACAAGAAGAGACAACAGATATAAATGGTAGGAATTACGATATAAAAGAAGTTTTAAAAAACGCTAGAAAAAGTTGTTGATCGACCCGTTTTTTTCCCGAACCCGACCCGAAACCCGTATAGAATTTACTCGTATTTTACCCAACCCTTAACCCGCCCGTCCGACCCGTTTGGCAGGTCTAACTCAAACTAACAACTATTTTCCTCTACTACATTACCATTTGTATTGTCTAGTGCATCTTAACCTAACCTGAACCATTGACATTCAACTCATATACTTTCGAAGACCAAGCTATTAAACAACATCCAGACATGATTAAACACCACCCTAAAGATTACCAACATACATATAATCAATACCTAATCACTCAAAAAAATCACCAAAATGGACAATAATAATGCATTAATCCCAACTTCCAAACCTAAAACCAAACCAAAGAAACAGTGCAAACCATTGCACCCGAACCTACTTTAAGAGCAAACAATATATACAAAGCAAGCGAGGGGCTAAGAAAAGAGGCAACACACACATACATTATTACATATACACACACCTAGCTTCAACCACCAAAATCCCCTTTTCTCTATCTCTCTCTTTCCCCTCCAAACCCTAATTTTCAATTTTTTCTATTTCAACTTTTAGGGTTTTCACTTTTCCGAACAATTTCCCCCAATTTCTCAATCTTCAATTAGGGTTTCGGTTCACTACATCTCGATCCGGCGACAGCCGCCGTATAATAATGGCCACCGCCGGTGAAAAGCCTCCGCAGCAGGTCCAACCTCCGGCGTCTACGGCGGAGGATGATTTGTGGAAGCATAATACTGATTGCGTTTACTTTCTTGCTTCTCCTTTGACTTGTAAAAAGGTATTTTTTTTTACTTTTGTTGATTTTGAGCTGTTGATTTGTTTAATTTCTTGATTTTGGATTTACTGTTAGTTTGATTTTTCGAGTTTAATTGTATTGAATTGTTTTTTTGGGTTAGTTTTGATTTAGTTTAGGGTTTAGATCTTTGTGTGATTGGAGATCTGTAGGAGTTAGGGTTGGTGATTTTATGAAGCTCGAACTTAGTTGGATCTCGTTTTGTGGCGGAGTTAGAATTGAGATTTGGTGGAAGATATGAATCAGAAACTTAATTCGAGGTTTGATATTGATTGGAAGTAATCTTGCTAGTGCTAGAGAAGTTATGTTGTCGGTATTGGTTGAGAAGTAACTGGTAAAATAACAAGACTGAGCTGTTTCGTAATATTAGTTACGCGACGAGAAAAGGCGAGGGATGGGGGTGTGATGTTCTTTTCGAGATTCGGATGACAATGAGCTGGATAGTTATATGGCGAGAGAAGGGAAGAAAGGGGAGTGTGATGTTTTTGCGAGATTTGGATGTCGGTGAGTTGGATAGTTGTGTATCGAAGGGAAGAAAGGGGAGTGTGGTGTTTTTGCGAGATTTGTATGTCACGTGTTTGGAATCGAAAATCTCTGGGTTTTGCAATTATCACTTGTTTGTAAAGAAGCTAAAGATTCACTTTGTTGCTTACAGACTCATTCTCATACTCTTTGTTTACTTGTTTGTAGGGAAGCCAATGTGAGTATAGGCATAGTGAAGCTGCTCGTGGTAATCCGAGGGATTGCTATTATTGGTTGAATGGGACTTGCTTGAATGCTAATTGTGGATTTCGGCATCCTGTAAGCTATTTTCTTACTTTCTGATTGTTGGTTTATATTTTTATTTGATCTGTTGAGCATCAGTGAGACCAAGCCAGAAATTTACGTTTATATCCTTCAAATTATATGGTTAAGGGTTCGTCTCACAGTTTCATACGAGTATAAGTTATTGTGATTGAGCATGCCGTAGTAATCTTCTCTTCTGCTTTTTTCAGCCTCTGGATGTTATGGTACCACCTCAAGGCGGGAGTTATGCAGGGCCTTCACCTCTTATGCCTCCTTCAGGTGCACCTTTTGCTTCGATACCTCAGAATGCTGCCAAGCAAGCAGTCCCATGTATCTTTTTCCAGAGGGGAGTTTGTTCTAAAGGTGATAAATGCCACTTCATGCACGGCGCTGTTCCTCTACCTAATACCAAGATCCAGCCAGGCGTCGCGACAACTGCTTCGACGGAAATGCCTTCATTTAAGAAAACTTTTGGTGCCTCTGAAAAGGGTCCACAACCGAAAATGAATGTTTATTCAAATGCATCTAAATCTATTGAAACTCCACGCCAACCACAAGCAAATGCAGCTCTTAAAGTTGTGAAACCTCGATTGATGGAGCAACCAACAGCTGCAAAACGTTATCCATCTCCTGGTGTTATTGAAGAGGCTCCTAAATTTAAAGAAACAGTACCTCCTCTAGCTGCCAATGGGAGTTTGAGAAGCAGGGCTGCTCGTCCACATCGTTCTGGCTCGGTAGATGATGAATATTATCAGAATGGAAAGGATGTTGATGATTCTTTTAGGGAATCTTCCCCTGGTTTCGATGTACTTGTGGATGATAAACTTGAGGAGGATGAATACTATCACAATGACGATCAATATGTGAGATTGAGAGGTCAGGAAGGTAGAAGAACAAGTGAATTTGATATTGAAAGTCGTGATGATTATATTTCAGCAAATGATGTTAATCATGATATATATCACAGTAAACACGGCTACCGTGCATATGACGGTTTGGTAGATAAATATCCTCGGGAGCAGCGTCAAGCATCATCCGAAAGACAAACCATTCACGATAGGAGAGGTCCATATAAGCCAGAGAGCACTGATTTTGTCCCAAATTCCTCGGATCTGCGCCATCGTTTATCAAAACAACGGAGGGATAATGGTCTAAGATCAGTTATTAGTCCTGATTATAAAGCGGATTATCATCGGGAAGATCGAGGGTACCAAAGTTCTCGAAGGGATGCACGTCGTTCCCCCACGCGTGAGAGCACGCGTGAGAGCTCCTTTGGCAGCCGCCTTCAAGGTAGAATAAAGCTCCCGAGAAGGTCTCCTCCTGGGAGTGTTGGTAATATGTATTCAGGGAGGGGAAATGACAGGGTAAGGAACTCGGGCATATTATCTCCAAGCAGGCCACAACAATCTTCTCTCCAAGGTAGGCTTCGAGATAGATTGAGTGGACGAATACAAGAAGAAAGTAATGAAGACAGAAATTTTAGAGGTCAGATGAGAAAGGACTCGACTTTTGAGGATAGTATCGACGGGTTTGCTCCCCCAAAACGTTTATCAGAGCTGCGAGTCAACAAGCACACTGGTAACAGTCAGGTGACCACTGGGAAGCTTAGAGATACTGTCTTGGCTAGTTCTCACACACATGATGGTGATATTTCATTTGATGGTCCCAAGCCACTAAGCGAGATCTTGAAGAGGAAAAGAAATGCTACACCAGCTTCAACGCGTGCTGTAAATTGTGACAATGAAGAGGGTAAAACTGGAAAACCAGCTGCTCTCTCTTTGGCACCTGAGCAAACACAGGGTGATGTACAGGAGAATAATGAAGCTCAAATTGCTGAAGCAGACGAAGAAGAAGTGGGTGAAATTTCGACTAAAAAGGTGAAATTACTTGAGGACGAGTCTTCCTTACTCGATGATGATAAACATCAAGAGGTGGTGGAGGAGGGTTTATTCGGTGGTGACGAGCAAGGTCCCGAAATCGATGAAGAGTTCGATCAGGGAGAAGGGGAAGATCCCGAAGTTGATGAAGAGTTGGAATATGATTATGAACAAGATGACGAGGTAGAGGGTTATAATTTGAATGAAGGGGAAGTTGCCGATAATGAAGGCTTCATGGATGAAGATGATGGAGATGATTTTGCCAAGAAACTTGGTGTTTCTTTCTAAGATCATGATGTCGGACTGTCGGATCTTAGGAACTGCAATAAGGGAAGAAATTCATTACTCTTGGTAGTTTTGCGTTATGGTCAAGTGAATTTATATCTTGTCTCTCTTTTTGATTGTATCTCATTCTAATTGTATTACCTATATACTAATCAAAGGCAGAATTTTCTCGTGTAAGGAACTTTCACTGGTTTCCTCCTTTGTAGATCACAGCATTGTAACATTTTTAGTCTTATTATGAACAAAGTTTTTACATGTTCAATTCTATTTGATACGGTTCGGTTTATGGTCACCATCTTTTCTTAGTTCTCTTTTTCTTCTTGTTTTCTATGGAGGTAATACTTTCTTCATTCCAGTTGAATGTATTTTTTTGGAGGTACGAATGAGGGGAAAGGCCCTGAAATTAAAATCCAGTTGATTGTTAACAGGCCCTGTTACAGAAGTTTTAGATAGACCTTTTGGTAGGGGTAATATTGGTAAAGTACGAGAAAAAGTGGGCTACTAAAAGAGATCCAGTGGAATTTTCAGTAAAACAAAATGTCATGCACAAAATCTCATTGAAGACGGCACATATTCGTCACTTCAGAGTGACGGATATCATTTTCTCTCATAAATGACCCAAATAGAGGAGAGAGAGAAGCACATGGGGGTGCCCCACTATTCGTTTTGTGAGTGGCATTACCCGTCACTTGCTCCGATCCGTCTTTAGCGAGACTAGCTGAATATCATGATTCATGAGAATAAGGTCTGTCACTTTTTTTTTACCAAACAAAGGATTGGTAGATTAGATTGGATTGTTTTTATTTTTTGGTGACCAGATTAGATTGGATTGTACGAAAAAGGAAAATGGATAGAAATCTTAGATTTGATTGGATTAAAGGAACCGGATTAAAGGGAGGTTTTTCTAACATGTGCCCTAGGGCAGATGTTAATAAGTTAATTATGGAAAGATTTTCAACATTATATCACTAATTATGGTAAATATGAGTTTTATCTCTAATTTGTCATGATATATTACCAACAAACCTTCCCTAATTAGCTTATTATCATGTGCCCTGGGCACATGTTAGAAAATCCGTTCATAATTTCCAATGATCCCCACAACAACATTAGCAGAAAAATCTACATAGTTTTTTATTTATCTTTTCAAAAAGATAATCACAAATTTACAGCATCTTAAGTTACTGGAGTATTCAACAACCAGCGATGTCGACTAATTTAACATATCTTTAGTTTCTTTTCTTAAATTTACAATAATAATCTCGAAGATTTAAATGTAAAATGTAAGATGATTTTTATTAATACTGAATGACTAAAACAACATTTTCCATCCGTTCATCACCTTGTTTTATATGCCGAAAGAAATGATAGACGAGAAATGGGTTTAACAAATAAACAAAAAAGATATTTAAGACACATCATTGCTTCTAGAGTTCGAGTAGAATCAAAATTCATTACAACTTCCCTTGAAGAGAACAAGTACAATTGTACAGGGACATTTACATCCACCTTAGCGATAACTTCAGCGGGTGATGAAAGCCGACAAATCAAGTAATCAGCAATGCATGGGTACTGGCTAACACCATTCAATCAACATTACTAGTCTACAACAAAAAGTCCTGAAATGTAATTTCCGCCATAATTTTCAAATAAAGAACTGAACAAGCCCTTTTCGTCACTACAAGCTCATTTGGATTTCACAGCTTCTATTTAGTATGATATACCAGATGATGCCTCAGCCAGTGATAGAGACTGAAGGCCTCTGATGATAGGTCATATCTTCGTATCATCTATTTTTGGCCTTTAGGTCTCGTGTGGTTGAATAATCCCTCCCCTTGAACTATATCAGCCTTGTGGACTTGCGGTTTAACCATGTTGAAGGGACGTGCCACATTGTAATCATTGTCTTCAGCTTGTCCTATCAATGTAGTTAGGAAAGTTGTAGGCTATAAAGCACAGACCTGAAATCCTGAACATCAATCTATGCCAGCGTTGATACTTCAGCACAGTGACAATGACCGATAATATTCTCTCACCGCCTGGCTTCTGATAGCAATACCAAAGTCTGAAAAGCAAAAACCATTAAGAAGAAATTCTCAAAATAACAAGTACGAGTAGTTAATTAATGTTATTTGCAGACAATGAAGAAGACGAAGCACATAAATAATTGATAACCTTGTAGGGTAAGATCCTGCTATGAAGTGAGGCGATAAAAGTAGAAGCTCTGATCTTCTGTATGCTAGCTTGAATGACACATTCACTCTGAAAACATTCATTCACAAGTTTAGTATTAAGCTAAACTGAAATAATCGAGATCATAACGCTAAGAAATACCAAAGGTTTCAACTGTTGTTATTATTCGCCATTCCGCATTCAAGTCTCTAATACAGTTTCAAGTAAGTGATAAGTCAAGAAAGCAAAGTATTATATCAGTTAGAAACGAAAAGGATGAGCTTCAGTATAGTCAAGTCTTGTAAGAAATTTGTGATTACCTGCACAGGATATTAAGGGTTGAAGCTCTTCCTGACTCCATCATACCCATGTTTTAGAAACCTGCAACAAATTTTAATAAGAACGTAGTACTTAAATCCATTGGAATTCCCTTCATTTTCAAATGACAAGTTTTAAGATGGTGATCTTCAAAAAAGTTGTTCTTAGGAATAACTCCACTTTGGTACCCTGAGATTTGGCCTAATTCCATTTTGGGATCACGAGATTTCGCTGATTCCACTTTGATGACCCAAGGTTTGAGATATTTTCCACTTTGATGATCATCAATATAGAATTAGCCAAACATAAGGGTATCAAAGTGGAATTAACCCCAATCTCAGGGCACCAAAGTGAAATATTCCTTCCACTTAATAAAAGGGTGCCGCAAATTCAATAAATGAATGAATTCCAGTTCCAAAAGAGAGAGCAAAAGGGGTTTAAGAAAATTCAACATGAAGATATGCACAAGTGTACTTAAAGGTACGTTAAAACAAATACTTGCAATCCTGGATTCCTGGCAGCTAAAATTAGGCATTGCTGATTTTGCATAAATAGATCAAAACTATTTGCAAAGAGACGAAGGGATGTTACCTTTGTCACTTTACTATGGCTAGAAACTGGAACTGGAGTAGGTCTTATGGATTACTTGCCCTGTTTTCGATCTCTCAGAAAATTAAACATCCGTGTTATTCCCTGCAGGCGGCAACTAAAATTTCCCTGACCAATAGGTTCATTGGTTATTAATTTATTCAACAAAGCACAGTTACTTTAATTTCATTAATTTCAGTACGGGTCTCCCTTGTGACAGGTCAAATATTACCCACGTGGGTAGATAAGAGAAAATCAGAGTGCCTAAGGAGTCACAAATGATTTGTCTTTATCTACCCATGTGGGTTTTATTTCACCCGTCACAAGCTTCTGACGGATACTGTCCGTCACAAATGAGAATTTGTGCTTTAATTTGCAGGTTCATTTAATTTCTACAGAGAACATTCACTTTACCATTCAGCCACACTATTACTTTATTCCAATGGATTGGTGAGGAATCCAAATCTACATTATCAACCTAATTTAATGTTACTAAATGAAAATGAGACGCTGCCATACCTCTGTTAAAATAAGTGCTGGGTTGGAAGTTGGAATCAGCTTTATCCGGTTGACTTGCGAGTAAGAACAGAGAAATCAGGATTGCTTTGCATTGCCACAAAATGACACAGCTGATGCAAGAAAAAGAAACATGGTTGCAAAATTTGACATCACCATATAATAATAAGAAAAAGGAGGGGATCCAGCAATTTAGCATCATGTTGAAGCTATTAGAAGGACCAACCTCTGTTGTAAGGTTTGCATAACCAAACCCAAATATTTGCCCAAGGCCGTCGCCTAACGGAATAAAGATCCGTGAAACTTTCCAAGCAATACGCCATAGGCTACGATGTTCCATAAAATGTTCAAGCAAGGATAATTCAATATTGCTCAATTCTGTGATTGGTTGCTACAAGCAGCAGAATCACCAAATTCAGTCAAAAACCCATTATTGATCATTACTTCTTGCAATTTTGCAACCTCATCCGCCATTCCAAGGTCATGATAATTTCTCACTAGTAAACCATAAACAACTTTGTCAGGGCGAACACCCCTTTTGATCATTTCATCAAATAACATTTTTGCATCTTCATGTCGAACGGCTGGCAGCCCCTGAATTATGCAGGTATAAGCTTGAAGATCAAGCTCCAAACCCATATCCATCATCTTTGTCTTTAACTTAAATGCTTCCTCAATGTTGCCGCTTTTCATATTGCCAGATATTAAAGCAGTAAAAGCAGCTACATCTGGAACCACACCCTTAGATTGCATTTCATAAAAAAGCTCAGAAGCTGTCTCCAAGCAGTTGCTTTTACAAAAACCATCAATTAGAGTGGTATAGATGACAACGTCAGGAGACAAACCGGTTGTTAGCATATACCGGAAATGATTCAGGGCCTCCTGAACTAAACCAGATTTACACAAACCATCAATCAACACAATATAACTACCAAGAGTCGGAACAATACCTACGTCCCGCATTTCTTGGAATAAATCTAGAGCATTTTTCACATCTCCTACTTTGAAATAGACCTCCATCAAAGAAGTATAGGCATATAAATCAAGCTGCAGGCCTGCCGCTTTCATTTTGCTTGTATATTCCAAAGCTCCCTCAATATTTCCACGCTTCAGGTTGCCATCAATTAAAGCTGTGAATAGAGGTACATCTGGAACGAATCCCTTTATTAGCATTTCATCAAAAAGATTTCTTGCCATTCCTAAGCGGTTATTTTTACAATAAGCGTCAATTAGAGATGTATAGATCGATATATTAGGAGATAATCCAATAGCTTGCATCCTAGAAAAATGGCTGGTTGCATCTTCAATCAATCCTGATTTGCAGAGACCGTCAATAAGCACTATGAATGTTACAAGTGTGGGCGTGATGTCCAATTCCTGCATCCCCTGATATTGGTTGATAGCTGATTTGGCATCTCCTTTCTTGAAATATGCATCAATAAGAATGGTGTATAAAACAGAATTCGCCTCTTGGCTGATTTGCTTCATCTCACTGACTAGAGAATTAGCTTCGTCAATTTTCCCTTCATTGCAAAGTCCCCAGATGAGAGTACTATATAGCACTTCATCTGGGTTTAGCTCTTTCTCGTTATTTATTTTCGTCATTATCACTTTTGCTTTTTCCATATTACCTGCTTTAATGAAGCCATGGATTAAGACGGTGTAAGTTTTCAAATTTGGAATTACACCAGCTTTTCCCATAGTCTTTAGTAAATCTTCTGCTTCTCCCATTTTCCCTTTGTCACAAAGGGCATCCAGTAAAGCTGTATACGTAACAACATTAAGGTTGAGCCCAACATCTAACATCTCTTTCACCATTTTAGAACCTTCATTAAGATTCCCCCTTTTACAATATGCATCAATCAGAGATGTATATGTATATTCATTTGGACCAAGGCCACGACGCTTCATGTCAATAAATAATTTCAAAGCTTGTTGCATCAACCCTTCTTTGCAGAAGGAATCAATCAATGTGCTATACGTTACAACGTTAGGCTTCAAGCCATCACATGTCATCTGATGAAGGAATCCAAAAGCTTGACGCAACTTATTATATTTACATAAACAATTAATCAACGCATTGTATGAAATGACATCAGGGTCACATCCCGCTTTCTTCATTTCTTCATACAAATCAATTGCTTTATTTATCAAACCAAGCTTCCCATGCCCATCAATTAGTGTATTATACGTAACAATATCAGGAGCTAGTCCCCCTTTTTTCATATGTTCGAACAGTGACACTGCTCCAACCATATCTCCTGCTTTGCACCTATCATCTATCAATATATTATATGTAAACACAGTCGGAGAAATCCCACACGCGAGCATATCCCTAAAGACCTTCTTCGAAAGCTCAACTCTGCGTGATTTACAAAGCCTACTCAAAAGGTTATTGCACGAACGCACCTTAGGAAAAACCCTAAACCTTCTCATTTTCTCAAAACACTCACTCGCTTCCTCAATCATCCCCAACTCAATCAAAACACTGAAAAAAGCATCAAACACTCCAAAACCCGTAACACAAACACCCCTCATCGACCACAAGACATCAAACAAGACCACACCCGGCCACCCATTGGCCGACAAAATCATTTCTTTGCATACATTATTCGCATCACGATACATTCTATTATAAAACAACACATGAATCACTACACAATATGCCTCACACGAATGTCGAAACCCGACCCTAGCCTTAGCCCATTTAAAGAATCTCAACATAATTTCCGGGTCTGCCTTTAACACAACCAAAACGTTACAAACCAAATTTGGAGCTGAAACAGACCTAAACAAACCATCAATCCTAACATCATCATTCAACCTATCATCAAGAACTAATCTTTTCATCAAATCTCGATTAAACAACTCATGAAAACAATCATGGTTCACATTATTACTACTACTACTACAAAAAGGATGCTTAGACAAATACAAAAACCCAGCAACCAAGATCATCAAATCACACTTTAATGGCGAAATAACAAAATGGGTAGAAGGAGGCATATTAAGAGGGAAAAGGGCAGCCATTGACGCACCTCTGTTGTACAAAAAATGGGGTTTTCTGCCCAAAATATTTCGCAGAAAATTTACCATTTCTGAGGAATTTGGTATGGCATTCAGGGAGCTCCATATAACATTATTTTTAGAAAATATTAAGATAAATTAAAATCAAAATTTATGTTTGTTTTAATTGGGTTTATTAATTAAGATGAATAATCCGAGAAAATGGGGTAGAAATTTGAAAATGGGGATGGAGTTTGATGATATTAATTAGGGTTTATGTTGAGTTGTGCACTTGTGCCAGGGTTTTTGGGCGGGTTAGTGCGGAGGAAGAGGGGTTGGAGTTGGAGCATTGCTCTCAAGAGGATGTTTTCTCTATTTTATTTTTGTTTATTTCTTTTCTTTGGATGACAAGTAAACCTGCAGTCGATACCTATTATACGGTTATTTTGACTTATCGGGGTAAACTACACAAGATTGCTTTTCAAAGAACTCGAGCTTGACTCGTAAGTAGAGGTGATCAAATGCAGGTTTTGGCTGGACATAGGCTGGGTTCACGTAAAATATTTGGCCCACGGACAAGCGGGTTAATGGGTTTGGGACGGGTTAGTGAACCGGACCTATGTAATTTTCGGAAAATGCCTTGTCTATACCGGCTTTTTTAGTGAGCGGTGATGGGCCGAGGTTAAATGAACGAGACGTCTCATGAACTGCTCTACTCCTAAGTATTTATCCTCAATTTTTACTTTTAACCATTAAACTCCGTACTCATGGAATTATCTCTTTTATTTATAACTAGTGTAGAACCCGCGCACAAATGCGCAGTTTTTTAGAAAATAATATACAAAGACGTTAAATATTATAGTTTGGTAAGCGAATAAGAGCGAAAATTTGATAGTTTTCACACCAATTAAGATTGATATTTAACTTAAACTAATTATATAAATTATTACGTAATTATTAAAAATCCCCTATTTACTAAATGAATAGGTCAATTTACGTTTTTTCCCGCCTAAAATTTTATCTTCTAATTGGGCCTTTAATGTTTGCATTCTACTATGGGCTAAGTCTAATGTAAAAATGATTCCCAAAAAATATTATGTATAATGTTCTACTAGATTTCATGCCCGGCCGCTGGCCGGGTAATGTCGAGGAATAATTTCTGAATATTTATCTTGATTGAGATGGTTGCTTTGTAAGAATTTTAATTCTAACAAATATAGTACATAGTAATTGGGAAAATTTATACTACTTTCAATTATTTTTGTTTGTCATCAAATAATTTACTTAAGTAGTTTGCTTACTCACACAAAATTATACGTGGAATGAATATAATAATTTCTTGTGAGACTATACTATAGACATTTTATGGTCAAATATAACCGCAATTTTGTTATTCAAAGGTGGTCATATTTGGCTGTAATATGGACTCAAAATCCCGTCTTATTGTTTCATATGAAAATTATGTAGATACAAATTCAATAGATTTTTTAGGCTGATAAAAAAATCAAAATTATGTAGATACCAATTCAACCAAATGTTTACACATCCAACTGTATTATAGTCGTATATCATCAACAATCAACAATAACCTTATTTTAGGCAGTTATTATAGTTCTTTAAAATACTTTATTTTGACATGATAAGTAGTTTATCACAGGTCTGTGTAAGGCGAATACTATAACTCTATCCGAACATTAGTTAAGGCGGGGAGAACATGTAAGAGTTACGTAAACCTAAGAACTCTTTAACATTAGAAAAAATATTCATAAACAAATTGAAGCAAAATATCACATATTAAATAGTCTACATTTGTTTTATTTTGTGAGGGGAAATTAAAGCAAGTGTAAAATATTGACTGAGACGTATGAATATTCTGATCAACTGAATTTCATTCGTTTGCATGTCCTTTGTTTTTCGTATATGCCCAATTGCAATCATGAGTTATATGTCAATTTTGCATTTTTTTTGCTAAACACAATCAACGGACACAATATTAGAAAACAGGAAAAAAGAGTAAGATGAAAGAATTGCAATCGTGGGCAATAAACGTAGCTTGGTAAACATGGGTCTGTGACGCATTATATATAGTGTAGTTTTGTAATTGTGTTCGCTTATATAGTTAATAATCTCATAAAATAACCAGGCCAATATCAGACTATTAATTAACCAAAGACTTATTAGAAGAAATTATGAAACAAATTAAAGGCTAAAGACACAAATTAAAAAACGAACCGTAGGAGAAGAAAAATATTGGTATTTCGTAATGAGTTCTGTTGATAAAATCTACAAACAAATAAATAGACGTGGCTAAAGACGCAAACAAATTATTTTTGACAAATTATAATGATGGTTGTTGACTTCTTGTTGAGTTTATATAGTACTCTTATTCTAATTTATGTTAATTACATGCTAATCAATATTATATGTATATGGGTAGTTACGTAGGTAAGGTAATGTTAATAGCCAAATAAGTTAAAATTTGTTGCTATTATATTAATTATTTTAGTGGCTATGTAATTTACAAAACATGTATTTTAAAAATTAGATTAATGTAAATAAAATACATTAGTATATATATTTAATTGAATATTGATATATATTTTTATACACATAATTTATTGAACGAAAGGTATAATTATCTTTTAATTTACTATTTTAAAATTCTGATGGTAGTTTCTATTTTAATTATCTTTTTATTTATACACATAATTTATTAAAAAAAAAATAACCAATGAAATCGCTCCAAACTAATAGCCAATGAAATCGTTTCAAAAGTTCCTCTTTTAAGTATATATATTGATTCTACTAAGTACTAAATAAGGTAAAATTTGATTGCTACATATATTATTTGATTGCCAGAAAATGTAGATCACATATTATATTATTTGATTGCTAGAAAATGTAGATCATATATATTATATTATTTGACTACCCAGATAATGATTTCAGCAAAATGTAACTTATTATCTTGCCCAAGGATTATTATTTGATTGCATATATTATTCTGCAAATTATAGTTGCTGAAATCATTATAAGATATCATAAAATGTAGATCATATATATTATATTATTTGACTACCCAGATAATGATTTCAGTAAAATATAACTTATTATCTTGCCCAAGGATTATTATTTGATTGTATATATTATTCTACAAATTATAGTTGCTGAAATCATTATAAGATATCAGAATTGAAAATGTAGATCATATCAATGATCTTGCCCAAAAATAATGTAAAATTTGATTGCCAAAAAACGTAGATAAAATCCTCAGTCCAATCATTGCTATATTGCTACAGGTAAAAAAAATCCTCAATCATTGCAAAAAATTTGGGTTCATATATTACAAATCTCGAAATATATCTTTCACTAATCGAAATATATAAAATCATTGCCAAAAAGAATATACCGTCAATCATGCCAAATATTTACGTCAAATAATATATCTTCAAAAAATATCATCAAATTACCATTACTCATAAGACCATCCCCTATTTACTAAAAGAATAAGCGAAACTCCAAATTTTCCCGCCTAAAACATATCTCCTAGAATAATGTTTGGTATTTTTAGTATATAGTAGGTTATAAATAGACATAATCTTTTGTATTTAAATATTTATGACATTCAATATTTCACATTCTACACAAATTTATCTCCGGTCTTTTTATTATAAAGAAATTCTTTTTTTTTTTAAAGAACCTTATGATAAAAGTTCATTAACTTTTTATGATAAGAAGTTGCGCCTAAAAATATGGTATTAGTAAATATTTGTAAAATAACATCATTAATATCTCGGTAAAAAAAAACAAAAAAAAAGCTTTCATAAAAATACTCATTTAATATCTTCTTACGATTTAAATTTTTATTTCTCAAATAAAAATACAATGAGGAAAAACATGAAAAATAAATGAATTGTCAATTTAAATCTCATAAATAATACACTGAAAAGCAAAATTCTATAGAAAGCCCTTGGATAGAAAAAATCATTAAAATAAGTTGAAAAGTTTATAAAATTAAATTATTAGCTTTGTGAAAAAAAAAATTCATTACACAATTAAAATCATGACATTACTCAATTTTCTTTATTAGTTTCACAGTTCAATTGTTTTCTCATCAAAATATAATGACGTGAAATATGAAAAACTAATGAGGTGTTAATTTAGCATGAATAAATAATACAAAAACAAAAGCTCTATAAATACCGCGCATTTATTGCGCGGGATCTATACTAATAATATTATTATACAATTACAACTACCAAAATAATAACCTCAAGTAATGATTTAATTATACAATAAAATTAGAGAAATTGCAAAATGAGATAGTCAACTTATAGAGTATCTTTGTAGAAAAAAAAGGGAAAATAGAACTATGAAAAAAATTGTGGAGAATATTTTTCTCATATCATCCTCATTATTAATGCAATCCCACATGTATAGTAAATCAAAATATCTCATTATTGTGTGTTTATAAATTAAAAATTAGTAATAGTATCTCTTATTTATGGTATATAATTAATACTTGTATGATATAGTGCGAGGATCAATACAGAACATTTCACTGAAAAAATTGAGAGACATTTTATTCTTTTAGTAGAAGGGAGATTTGCACAAGATGTTTTTTAGAATTTATTTTTAAACTTTATATTCTTGGAGTTTTTTTTTTTTTTTTTTTAATGTGCTTAAGATTACACCTGCCAAAATTGACCCTTCCCGATGACCTGATCTGAATAACCCAGGTCGTACCAACTAAGGGAAAAGAGTGACCAGTAACCCGAATTGATCAACAACATGACTTGTCCAAATGTTTATTGTTGCACATAGTTTATTATCCCTAAATAACCTGATAATAACAGATCGTAAAATTCCCGACCTCGAATTAAACCAACCGAGTACTATCCAAAAGTTTCAATTTCTCAATATTTTCGAACTAAATAAGGCAGTTTATTATGAGATGGAATAAAGAGCACAAAATAATACTGTGTTTTGACAAATATTTTCAATTAAATTAAATTCAGATAAAATGTTGTAATTGGTTATAACTTGATGACTGGTTGAGTGCTTCGTCCTTGGCTGCATGCTATGATCCAAAACACGAATTGATGATTGAGAATGACAATAACTCGGATATTGCCATTTGTTCACTAATTTAACTTCTTCACTACCTTGGTATCTCGGATATTTGAATTTGTGAACAACAAATTTCGCAGTAACTTCTTCCGAGGCTCCAAGACAATCTCTAGCAAACATGTGATGTGATTCGTATAGTGTAAACTGCAAAACGAAGATACCACTAATTTTTTGGAAGCAGACAACAGCTTCTTCACGGTTAGTACTTATATGTACTAAACAAACAACAAATTAGTTTGGGCCGCCGAAAATTATTGAGCCGGCCCTGCAAATACTTGATCTCCACGGTTGCCACAAAACCCTAAACCCTAATCATCCTCCTCTTCAATACATAAACAACGTATTGATTCAACCCTATTCTTCTCCTCTACATTTACACAAAAAAAAAAAAAAAACACAACCACACCTCCTCTTACCAACCAAAGTCATGGGACGCGTTATCAGGGCTCAACGTAAGGGAGCTGGCTCCGTATTCAAGTCCCACACGCACCACAGAAAGGGTCCTGCCAAGTTCCGAACATTGGACTTGGGTGAAAGGAAAGGCTACCTAAAAGGAGTCGTGACTGATATCATTCACGATCCCGGGAGGGGAGCCCCACTTGCTCGTATCACGTTCCGTGATCCGATTAGGTACAAGCTCCAAAAGGAACTTTTTGTGGCTGCTGAAGGTATGTATACGGGTCAGTATCTTTATTGTGGTAAGAATGCTAAATTGTCTGTTGGGAATGTGTTGCCTGTCGGACAGGCCCCCGAAGGTACCGTGATTTGTAATGTTGAGAGTCGGATTGGTGACCGAGGTGTCTTGGCTAGGGCTTCTGGTGACTATGCTGTTATTATTGCTCATAATCCTGATAATGCTACTACTAGGTACGTATTACTCCGTATTATTCTGCTTTATATTCAATATGAACTATATATACTTCCTCGTTTCAGTTGAACTATTTACGTTTTTTAAATTTCTTTTTACATATTTTGGAAAACATAAACAATTCAATGGAACATATGAACTATATTATAGTTGTGTTCATTTTATTACAACAATCTTAATTATTGAGGTCGTGTGTTATACGAAATATGGTGGCTTTTTCTTTGTTCAAAGAAATTAAACCAATTACGGAGTACATAGAATAAACAATACTAGTTTTAGCCCCGTACAATAATTGCACGGGTTACTTTTAAAATTACAATATTTTCAATATAGTATTGATTTAGTCATTTACAAAGTATGCAAGTAAAATTTCATACATGGAGTAATTTACTCTTTCCTTAGATCTTTATGTAAATAGGAATATTTTGAAATTAAGTATAAAGGACTACCAATTTGTTTACACAAATCAATATTATTACTACTTGGTTGAAATGGTAACCAAATTCCAAATAACACCGAGTAAATCTAACCTATCTTCAAGTGACCCACCTAAAAAGATACTTCCTTTGTCCCGGTCCCCTTTTCCATTTTTGGGTGTCTCAGTCATTTGTTGTCCTTTCTATTTTAAGAATGAACTTGATAAGTAATTTGATCATTCTCATTCAATTTGTTCCACTTGTCATTTGGTTATTGACCCTATCCTCTTTCCTTGATCTTTGTACCAAAACCAAAAGACAACAATTGACCGGGGCGGAGGGAGTAATAGACAACCAACCAATGATATAAAGTACGTAAGCTCATACTAATTGACTAATAAACCCATTAAATCATTAAGTATTTGGAAGAGATTAAGAGAAGACTGAAGATACATGTGCAAAATATTAACCTAGCTAATTCACTTCTCAAACTTTCACGTCACTCTCATCCTCTCGCCCTTTTTCCCTTTTTTTTTTTGAATTCTGCATTTAATCAAACTTACTTTTTTCTAATCACAAATTCTTTAATATTTCAATTAAATCTCGTAAATAGCCAAAATCCAAACCTTTTACACAAAAATATTTAATTGGATGATGTTAGAAATTTTTGTTGTGTATGATCAACTTGTAATTTAGCTAAGTAAGTGAATGTGATCAATGTGAATTGTTCCGGGTGTAATTCCAGAGCAAGTATCGTTACCACCCGTGGCTCGTAGAATAATGTCTTGAGTTGGATTCCTCGCGTCTCTATCGTTCCTCTCGGCCTCTCCTGCAACAATGAACGAACTGAGGGCTTGGCTTTGTGCCAAGCGTACTCACTCCGACGCTCAAGTCAGTAAACTCAAAGGATTAAGCTGTGTTACTTGGCTATATATGTTGTAGAGAGATAAGGGAGATATTACCAGATGAATAGTGTATTTTGGTTTAATTGTTCGATCCTTTCCTCAATGAAGGTTGAGGAGTATTTATAGGCCTTCACCTTTTGTCACGTAGTGGCCAAGTGGCCAAGTGGCTAGCAGGTGGAAAGACCGATCTACCTCTCGGCCGAGGGACCTATGGCAGGCCGGCGGGCCATGATGTTGACTCACCGCCGAGGGGTCTTGGATATGAGTACGCGGGTATGTGTCCCTGGCGGCAGTTGTCACGCCGAGACCCAGGCTAACAGCCGATGGGTCAGACGGCTAGGGTCGTATAAGTCGTTGACTTGTTGTGGACATCTTTGACCTTGCTCAGTATGTTGACTTGGTCAACGTTGCAGAATATGCCCCATCAATTTGCCCCCAGCGTAGTCTATGCCGTGGTATGGGCTCCGATGTACTTTTGAGCGTATATTCTGCGCAAGTAACTTTCACAAAATTTCTGTATCGGCTTCTTCTTGTGTACCGGCGTGGCTCTTGTTAGGCCGTATTATACACCATAATCCCCCCTCCACATGGATGCGTAAAGGGTATCCGATGTGGAAAAGAACATGACGCTGGCCGAGACCAGGGTGAGTGTCTTAGGTTGATTTTGATTGCCCCGCCTGGTGCTTCCTAGCTTGGTTGATCGGGTGGTCGGCGGAGACTAGATACCTAGGAATTTGTTGAGGAAGATGATCGATCGAAGAGATGTGAATAGGCGTGTTGAAGACGCTTGGTCACTGTTGCATTGATTGACGTTCGACTGTTGCAACGATTGACATCCCACGGTTGCATGTTTGACACGTGTATGTTCGCTGATTGGTTGACGCTTCATGGGCTGTGCCCTGATTGGTCCTTCTTCATGGGCTTTTCTCTATAAATAGGGCAGTTATTCCGTGATTTTGGCCTCCATTTCATTTTCGAAAATTTTCTCCAAAATCTTCATCTTTCTAAACTTTCAAGGGCTTCCTTTTTCTTCCAACCTTCAAGTCTTTGATCCGTGAGCACTTTTTCCTTTTAAGGTAAACAAACGAATTTTTCTTTTATCTTGCTAGTAATTTGTTGTGAACATGTCTTCTGCGATCTTTGGACCTAGTGAGCCCGTGTCGGAGGGTCATAGGTCTCCTTCCCCCACAAGTTGATCCTCGGTTCGGAGGAATGGGAGGATGAAGATTCTTGTGGTGATTTTGGTGATGATTTTGGTGAGGAGGAAATATCTCGTCCTAGTGAGGGGAGACAAGATGCGTCATGGATCACGGCTATGTCTGTAAGATCTGTCTTGACCGTGCTTGGTCCCATAAGTTTGCCGTTGTTCCGTGAGAAACTTTTCGAGGGCCATTTTTTCTTTGGTAGGGGGTATAAAATTGTTATCCCCGGGAGGGTCGGTCCGTCTGTTGTCCTCCACCGGGCCACACCGGCGTGTACATGCGGCATTTGGAGTACGGGCTCCGGTTTCCGTTGAACGGGTATGTTATGGCCATAATTAGGGCTATGAACGTTGCCGTTGCCCAACCGCACCCGTTGGCCATGAGAACCATAATCGGTTTAAATCGTCGGCTTTGTCTCTTTAAGGGAGAGGCTCCGACGGTGAATTTATTCCGCCGACTTCATCATCTTAAACCATCAATCTCTGGCGCGTCGGATGGTATAGTGTGCAAACGGAGCGGGGTTATGTCTCTGTGACAAACTCTCTTCTTGCAAGGACCGCGGGGGTCGGTGGGTGTACGTTAAAGTGCTTGGACGACTATCCGCTACCCCGCTCCTTCCAACACCAGGTTAATTTGCGGTGTGAGACTAGGGCGGAGCATGACAGATGGGTCACCCGGAAGCATCTGAAAATGGATGCCAGCAAGGTCCATCTGAAGGAGGACGAGAGGCTGGCGATGAGGCTCTTTGAGGTGGACAAGAGTGGGATGCCGAAAAGATGGATTCCCCCGACGCAGATCATTCTTCAGGATGAGCCGCTTTGCTATGTCGGCCTCATACCGGCCCTGGCACGGGGTGAGTGGGGTCGGTGTGAGGCCCATCACCGCTCTCGATGTTCCTGTTTTCTCGGACCTCGACTTATTTATACTAAACTCTTGCCTTGTTTCTTTTGCAGACCACTTTGGACCGGACCTTTCTGAGGATATCCTCCCGGAGAATAGGGCTGCACAAAGATAAAACCGTTGCTAACTTGCATCCCAAGGCTCTAGCCCACGATCACAGGGATGTCGCCGAATGATCTTATGGAACAATGCTGAAGGGTTTGAGCAAGGAGGAGGCGCAGGCGAGGGTTGTTAGCGGCGTAGTGCGTCGGACGCGGAAAACGGCGTCGACACTGGTTCCAACTCCCGTCCCCTCCCCTAAGAAGGTGGAGATTGTTGATATTCTCGATGAGGGGGATTCTGACGCGGAGGGATCTCCCCTTATCCGTAAGAGGAGAGGGACAGTTTCTACCGCTGGCAAGGAAGTGCCTCCTCCGGCCAAGAAGGCCAAACACGGTACCTATCTAGCTTGTGGCTTAAATTTAGCCGTGCCATTAGGTGTTTCTCGGTAAGTCAATGTTGATACCGATGTTTTAATTGAATTTACGCAGACCCCCATGATCGGTCCATTTGCTCACGTCGGGCAGCCGGCGGTGGGGTCCTCTGCGCAGGTTGGTGATCAAGGCGCCGCCGTCAACCCTCCATCCCAGAAGGCTTTCGTCTCCCAGCCGCGGGCTAGTGGTCAAATTGTGACCACCGTCCCTTCATCCCAGAAGGCTTCCGTCTCCGAGCTTATAGAGGAGGGCACGAAGCTAATTAGGGAGCTGGCGAGGTGGAACGTGGCTACCGGTGCTCGTCTCATGGAGCAAGAGAAGGCCGTGGCTCGGGCTGTTCATGAGCGTAACGCCACTAAGCAGGTGGCTGCGTCGGCGAAGCTTGAGCTCCTCAATGAGCGAGGCTTAGGGAGAAGCCGAGAAGGCGCTCCCGGCCGAGAGAAAACTTAGGGAGGACGCCGAAAAGGAGGTCCTTCTTTGAGAGGGCTAAGGCGAGTCTGCGGCGGCGAAGCGCGCGAAGGCCGAGGAAATGTGACCTTGTTCAGGGGCGTGTCGACCTCTATCTCCAGCAGAGGGGTGAGCTCAGGGGCCTTTTTAAGGCTCAGGCGGAGGTGGTTCGGGGTAAAGAGGCCATCATTAAGCAAAAAGAGGTGGACATCGAGATGCTCCAAACCGTCATGCTCCCCAAACTGTGCGCCCAGTTCCGGGATTTGGCCGAAGATGCTGCTAGGGAAGTTATCGGGGAGCTCTTCCCTCTGGATGGTTCCTTCCCGTGGGGCAGGTTCGACGTGCTGCTTGATGATAGGCTCGAGGCTAAGGAGAAAGCCGCGGTGGAGAAGGCCCAGGAGGCGGTGAAGGCGAAGATGGAGAGGGAGGTGGCCGCGGAGAAGGCAGCTCTTGCTGAGAAGGCCAGGGTGGCTAAGGAAGAAGCCGAAAGGATGAGGGCAGCTGAAGCTGCCGAGGCCAAGGCTGAGGCTGCTAGAAAAGCTGCTGGGTTGCCTACTGAAGAAGATGCGGCTACCGATACTGATGGTAGGCAGCAACAGGCTTAGGAGAGCAAGTTTGCAGCAGATCTGTTTCAGCTCCTCACATGCTACCATGTGCTGCTTGATGAGAACAAGTTTACAGCAGATCTGCTTCAGCTGTTCGGGGGCCAATTACTCAGCCCTTCCTCCCCGCTATCTCTTGGTACCTGAACATAATTGTAGCTTTTGCTTTTTCCTTTTTTTTTTTGTACACCTTTGGTAGGTTGTGTTTCGGCTCATCCCTGTGGGGACGGCCGTCGTCTGTATTCTTTCACTTGTAATCTTGTAACTTATCTAATAATAGTTCGTTTCTTTCGCCTTCGGCCTGGCCGAGGTCTTTATCTCATCTTCCTTTCCCTTGTGCTAATAGTTGAGCGTCTCAATCTGTACTTAGCGTTTTTTTTTTTTTTTTTGCCTCTGTTTCCGCCTCGGCTTGGCCGAGGCGGTTTTAGAGTGTGTTCCTCAACTGTGCGACGCTTCTAAGGCGTTTTGATCACTTCGCGAGTATCGATCGCTACCGGGTAGAGACCGTCGAGGTATTTATTTCTTGAGGATGATTGCCATTCTTGTCGGTGTGACGGTATCAGCCGGCGAGTGCTCTTCGTTATTGACTGCCGCTCTTGTCGGTATGACAGTGTGAGCCGGCGTCGGTTTCTTGATAGCGTGTTACGTGGCGTCTACCACTTGGAGTGACTGCGACGGAGTCTACCTCTTGGGGTGACTGCCGTGGCGTCTACTACTTGGGGTGATCTGCGACGCACAGCCAGTATTTTTTCTTCGAACGATCGCCGCTCTTGTCGGTATGACAGTGTGAGCCGGCGTCGGTTTCTTGATAGCGTGTTACGTGGCGTCTACCACTTGGAGTGACTGCGACGAAGTCTACCTCTTGGGGTGACTGCCGTGGCGTCTACTACTTGGGGTGACTGCGACGGCGCTGTATTTCTTCGCAACGATCGCCGCTCTTGTCGGTATGACAAAGTGAGCCGCGTCGGTTTCTTGATAGCGTGTTACGTGGCGTCTACCACTTGGAGTGATCTGCGACGGAGTCTACCTCTTGCGTGTCGCCGTGGGCGTCTACTACTTGGGGTGACTGCGACGGCGCTATATTTCTTCGCAACGACTGCCGCTCTTGTCGGTATGACAGTGTGAGCCGGCGTCGGTATCTTGATAGATAACTGATGTGAAAATTTTGCTTCGATGGAAGGCTTGGATGGTTTTTCATTAGGTAAAAACATGCGTTGGGGTGTCCACAGCTATTTTGGGCACCTCCGCAGCTACATAAATTTCTACGAGATTGCCAATGCCCTAATGGCTCATCACAGGTACCCCTCCCCGCCGGCCCACTAGTTGCATCCATGAGGTCGCCTTCCTGCTGTAAGGACGGGCTTTTTCCTTTTTCGGACTTCCTCACCTCTTTGAGGGATTGCATGTTGCATCCTCGGGCAGCTATCTGGATGTTGATCACCTCATCCTTCTCGTCTTTGGAGACGAGCTTATGCGCTTCCCCCCGGTACGAGACGTACAGCAGTGTTAGGGCCCGGATGGACATCACTGCGTCGGCCTCGCTCAGGGTGACTCGGCCTATGAGAACGTTGTAGGCGGACGAGCCGTCAATGACCACGAACTCAGCTAGGACGTTTTTAGCCGCGTTCTTTTCGCCGAACGTCACCGGGAGTCTGATTGATCCCAGCGCACTAGGCCGGCCCCGAGAAGTCGTATAGGGGTTGGTGCGGGGGCTCAAGTCCTTGATCTTCAGGCCGAGGCCGAGAAAGCACTCTCTAAACATGATGTTCGTGTATGCGCCTGTGTCAATCAGGCACCTCTTGACCAGGTGGTTGGATATGTCCAAATTGACTACAAGCGGGTCGCTGTGAGGGGCGATGACCCCTTCGTAGTCCTTTCCTCCAATGGTCATATCGGGGATGTTTGCAGAGGGGATCCCTGAGTGGGGCACAAAGTTGATGGCCTGATATAGCTCGTTTAGGTGTCGTTTGTGCCCATGAGCGGATCCTCCGTTCTCGTTGCCCCCGATGACAACATGAATCACTCCTATCCGCTCGAAGATGACTTCTTGTCTGAATTGCCAGCGTCAGTCTTTTGGCCTTTTGCAACGTACTTGCCGAGGCCTCCCTTCCGGATCAGTTCCTCTATGGCATTCTTCAGATGGCGGCGATCGTTGGTCGGTGGCGGTGTGGCCGTGGTACTCAAGATCGGCTCGTGTAACCGTCGCTTTTTGGCTTGGGGGTCTCTCCCACTTCGGCCCTCGTTTTTGCTCGGGCGAAGACCTCGGCGGGCGATACGACGGAGGTGTTTTTTCACCTGTACCGCCTCGGTGGTACGTTCTCGACCCACCGGCGCCCGCCGAGTCTTGCTTCCGGTCGGATCTGTCCGACCGCGATCTATTACTCTCACGGCGTCTTCCCTCGGACCGCGAACCGTTGTTGTCGCGGCGTCCTTCGTCCTGATTGTCCTGCCTGTGACTCTTCTTTTCTGAGTGCTCGGCTTCGCTGGGATCTACCCAGGTCTTGTGATAGTCTTCTACCTTGATGGCTTGGTCGGCCAACTTCCTGGCGGCGTCCAAGCCCAGGCCTCCGCTCTTGATGAGCTCGTTTTTTAAGGCTCCCCTTGGGAGGCCCTTCATCAGCGCGAAGGCCGCCAGCTCGGGATTAATTTCTCGAATCTGCTGGACCTTTCCATCAAACCTCTTCACATAGCTCCGGAGAGACTCGCCCCCCTCCTGTCTGATAGTCAGGAGGTCAGATGTCTCTACGGCTCTTCTCTTGTTGCAAGAGTACTGGGCTAGGAAGGCATCCTTTAGATCGGCATAATAGTACACCGAGCCGTCGGGAAGCCCTTTATACCAGCTCTGAGCCATCCCATGCAAAGTTGTTGGGAAAATTCGGCACCAGACCTCATTGGGCTGCTCCCATACCGACATGTAAGACTCGAAAGCCTCAGCGTGGTCGGCTGGATCACTATCTCCCTTGTATGACAGAGGTGGCAACTTGAGCTTATGCGGCACCGGGACTTCCAGGACGTAGGCGTTGAGGGGCTGCCTAACCACGTGTCGAACGACACGCGGCGATCGGCTCCTTGCATCCCTAACCTGGCTCCTCCCTCCGTACCGCGCCCACTTTGGGCTCCCCCGGCGTCTTGGCTGGGTCGGCTTCTCCTAGTGCCCCGTTCAAATTTCTCGGAGTCACATTTTGGGCCCTAGCCTCCTGGACAGTTTCCGCCGCTCTTGTCGGCGTGACAGTGTGAGCGGGCGTATTACTGATTAGGTCCAGGAGTATCTTCAGCTTTGCTACGTCAACCACCTGTCCCATGATGGTGACCTGGTTGGCTGGCACCGGTGTGTCGGGTATTATTGGCATCCCGAATTCTGGTTGAATTACTCCGCCGGTGGAGGGTTGCACGACTCCAGATTTGTGGACGGCATCATCGTGGTAAAATTCGGTTTCGTCCGTCACGAATACCTCTTGTTGTTTCGACATTTTCTTAGCTTTTTGGGTGGGTTTTTGTTGATTTGTTTTTTTTTTGTTTGGGAATGAATGTGACTAGCTTCTAGTGTCTTTTCCCACAGACGGCGCCAATTGTTCCGGGTGTAATTCCAGAGCAAGTATCGTTACCACCCGTGGCTCGTAGAATAATGTCTTGAGTTGGATTCCTCGCGTCTCTATCGTTCCTCTCGGCCTCTCCTGCAACAATGAACGAACTGAGGGCTTGGCTTTGTGCCAAGCGTACTCACTCCGACGCTCAAGTCAGTAAACTCAAAGGATTAAGCTGTGTTACTTGGCTAGATATGTTGTAGAGAGATAAGGGAGATATTACCAGATGAATAGTGTATTTTGGTTTAATTGTTCGATCCTTTCCGCAATGAAGGTTGAGGAGTATTTATAGGCCTTCACCTTTTGTCACGTAGTGGCCAAGTGGCCAAGTGGCTAGCAGGTGGAAAGACCGATCTACCCCTCGGCCGAGGGACCTATGGCAGGCCGGCGGGCCATGATGTTGACTCACCGCCGAGGGGTCTTGGATATGAGTACGCGGGTATGTGTCCCGGCTGGCAGGTTGTCACGCCGAGACCCAGGCTAACAGGCCGATGGGCTGCATCGGCTAGGCTGTATAAGTCGTTGACTTGTTGTGGACATCTTTGACCTTGCTCAGTATGTTGACTTGGTCAGCGTTGCAGAATATGCCCCATCATGAATATATAAGATTTATTTGTTGTGTTTAATTGACAAATTTAATGAAATTTTGATTTTTTGAAAGTTTAATCCCTTGTCAATTTTCTTTTTGGATTCAAAAACATGCATTTTGATTTGTATGAAGGTTTATTTAATTGTAATTAATGGTTTTTTAGAGTAAAAAATAGTATATTACTTTTTTTGCAGGTTGATATTGATATTGTATGAGTCCTAAATTTCATTAGACGCAAATAGAATTACATTTTTTTCTTAAGAGATCTATCCGAAGTATTATATTTATTTTTATTATAAATACTGAACTAATATTGTATAATATTTACATTCAAATAAATTGAAGTTAATTTTTTTTCTCACATTATTATGTCATTTAATATCATTATTATCTCAATTTCTCGCAATCTGTATGTAAATTAAGCTTTGTTATTAGTTACTCCACTTTTATTGTAATTGTAAATTTGTAATACACCCTATATATTCATTTGTAGAGTTGAGGAATTATGGCTGAAGATAGTGTAGTATAGAAATAATTGAGTTTGAGGAAAAGAAATAAAAGCTCCTATAAATAAGGGAACCACGTTGAGCAAAAAAATAAAAGGTTTTTCATTCCCTAATTTTAAGGAACCAATAGCAATCTCCTAAATGCTATAGCTTTTATAGATAGGAGATGTTAAGTATTGCCATCGGTTTGTTGATTCTAACTTTTTTGCCCACCCATCTAGAATATTGGTTATGAAACTTAATTATCAAGATTAGGAGAGAATTGAATTTTTTCTGAAATGGTTATTTCAAACCGATTATTTATTATTTTTCGGGTTTGAACCCTTTTTAAGAAAAAAAATCGAGAAAATTTGGATGAACGTGTATGCATTAGCTTCACCATGTTTCGATTTGGTTGTAATTTTTGTTATGTTAGTCATTAGTGTCTACGAAAAGGATCGATAAACTAATTTTAATACGGGTTTATTTCACAATGTTATATTATATATCATAACATGGTCTTACTGACATGAAATTGATAATATGTTTATGTACGTGAAGGATAAAGCTACCATCAGGAGCAAAGAAGGTGATATCAAGCGGGTGTCGAGCAATGATAGGGCAGATAGCCGGAGGAGGGAGAACAGAGAAGCCGCTACTAAAGGCAGGAAGAGCGTACCATAAGTTTAGAGTTAAGAGGAACTGTTGGCCTAAGGTTCGCGGTGTGGCCATGAACCCTGTTGACCATCCTCATGGTGGTGGTAACCACCAACATCCTGGTCACAGTACCACCATTAGTAAGCGATCTGTTCCGGGTCAAAAGGTTGGTCAGATTGGTGCTAGGCAAACTGGTGGGGGTGGCAAAAAGAAATTCTTGAAGACCGCCGTTTATTAGTTAATCCAGCACTACTTAATATGCTACATTATTATTATTATTATTATTATTATTATTATTATTATCGTTATCGTTATTTGTGGTTTAGCAGGAATAAATTGTGGTCGGAATCTAGAACTACTTATGTTGGTATTACTATTCAGCTAACTATCTATCAAAATATTATATGTAAACACAGTCGGAGAAATCCCACACGCGAGCATATCCCTAAAGGCAGCCATTGATCACGCACCTCTAGAGTACAAAAAATGGGGTTTTCTGCCCAAAATATTTCGCAGAAAATTTACCATTTCTTTGTAATTGGATATGACATTCAGGGAGCTCCATATAACATTATTTTCAGAAAAAATTAGATAAAACTAAAATTAAAATCAAAATGTCTGATAATTTTAAATTGGTTTTATTAAGATGAATAATTTGAGAAAATGGGGTTGAAATTTGAAAATAGGGGTTGGAGTTTGATGATATTAATTAGGGTTTATGTTGAGTATTGCCAGGGTTTTTGCGCGGGTTAGTGTCGAGGAAAAGGGGTTGGAGCATTTCCCTGAGGAAGATGTTTTCTCTATTTTTTTTTATTTTGGATAACGAGTGAATCCGTAATTGGTATTGGTATCTAGTTTATTCGGTCTATCGTGGAAAATTACACAAGGTTGCTCTTCAAAGAACTCGAGCTTGCCTCCTATGTTATCCTCAGTTTTAACTTTTTGCCATTATCAATTTATCACTCCGTTTTCACGGAATTCTCCTTTTATAATTTGTACGAATTTCTTTTTAGAATTTATTTTGAAACTTTATATTTCTTGCATTTTCGTTTTTTTTTTAATGTGCTTAAGATTAAACCTGCTAAATTGATCTGCCTCGAATAACTTGACCTGAATAACTCAAGTCGTATCTAATCGACACTCGAACTAAAGGGCCAAGATTGACCTATAGCCTAAATTGACCCAATCGATTAGACCTCACCTAACCTAAATGTTTATTGCTGCACAAAGTGTATTATCCCTAAATAATTTGATAATAACAGATTGAAAATAACCCAAACTTGAATTGAACTGATCCAGTACTACTTAAAAGTTTTAATTTCTTGATATTTTCAAATTAAATAAGGCGGTTAATAATGAGATGAAATGGAAAGCACAAAATAATACCCCCGTGTTTTAACAATTATTTTCAATTAAATCAAATTCAGATAGTGTTGTAATTTAGTTATAGCTTAATGACTTGTTGAGTGCATGGCTGAATGCTATGATTCAAAACACGAATTGAAGATTGCGAATTACATTAACTCATCGGCATTTGTTCACTAATTCAACTCTTGACTACCTCGGATATTTGAGAGAGAAAAAATGCCAATTTTACAGTGATATTACTTCCTATATGCTCCAATAGTGTGGTAATTTGAGAAAAAATGCCAATGCCAATTTGAGAAAAAATTGTCTCGGATATGCTCCGCGACAATTTCTAGCAAACATGTGATGTGCTTCATATAATGTAAACTGCAAGACAAAGATCACACTATTTTGTGGAAGCAGAAAAAAAGCTTCTTTTTCCTTTAACTAAACTCCAACAATCATTCAAATTCCCAGAGAACAGCTCTACTAATCTAATAAATGCAATCTGCAAGTTTTACCACGAATACACACACCTGAAATTTAACTGACCAATCTGAACAAGGCACACACAATCAAATCACAAGGGACTATAATAGCATAAGACATCCTTCAGATACATTTTAAAGACGATATAAAAACAGGACAAAATTTTCTGCGCTTCATTAATGGAGCATCACCAACTATAATCATCAACACCACAAATCGGAAAACAATCCAACTACTGTTGCTTGCATTCTGGTGGTCGTTCACCTGCAGGCAGAGCTTCTCCTCCTTTTGCCTTGGGACCTCTTCCCTGCAAGAAATAAGTTGAATAGTATTACATTTAAGTGGTCTAAAAATAGCTGACATGGAAAAAGTGACCCACACCGAAAAATACACGACTCAAGAAGGACAGATTTGAAGCGAAAGCTTTTGCTTCAAGTTTGCTTCAAGTTAATCATGACTAAAACAACCAGAAGAACAACCTCCTGCCTCATTACCAATAACTTAAAAACCCTATACCCGAAAAAAATTCGTAACCAATACACCAGAACCTGGCCCACAATGACCTAACCCCAACAGTCCAACACGGCAAAAAAAAAAAGTCTGCAAGGTCTAGAATTAGTTGATTATAGGCTTGCCTTTTTCTTGGAGCTGGTTTTATCTTCATCCTCGTCTTCCTCGTCATCATCATCGTCTTCATCGTCATCTTCCTCATCGTCGTCGTCATCCTCATCGTCATCATCTTCATCGTCGTCATCTTCATCTTCCTCCAGATCTCCAAACTCGTCATCCTGAGCAGCTTCTCCAGTAAACCAAGACACAGCATGGGGAATGATTTTCTCCTTAATGGTTGACCTATATGAAAAGATAATAGATATGAATATAAGATCATTTAGGATAAATTACAAAAAAAATCGAAACAGTACAAAAGAAGAGTGTAAATTCTCTATCCACAAGTATCTACTTACCCAACATCATAATCTAGTTCCATCATGGATTGCAACTCTTCCGCCTAAATGAGCAACAAATAAATAAGATAATATAATACCGGGAAGGTAATCCATCAAATTAAACTTTTAATAACAGCAGCGATCAGAAACTCACAGCTTCTTCCTCAATATCTTCATCATCATCAGGGACTTCAGGGGGGGTAAAGAAATTGAAAAAACTGTCAACAGCTTCTGTTTTTGTGATTGGCTTAGCATTCTTAGATCCCTTCTTTGGTTTCTTCTTCAGAACCTTCTCTGTCAAACATTTCCCGGGAAACCATTCAATTTCCGTCCTGTAAGATGACCAATTGTCAAATAGTGATAAGCAGTTAAATATTAGAGAATAAAGGCATATTTGTCATTAGCAGGGGAAATAAAAAAAGATTGATAGAAAAGCTATAGCAGATAAGACTAGATTACCCAATAGCTTTCTCCAAAATAGGTTCATCTTCATCTATCATGAAATACGTCTTTGTCAAAACAGGATTCTTGAAAAACGGATTGGGATCAAAGAAGAACTCAAGCTTGAAACCCTTGGTAGCTTCACCCTTCTGATTCTCATCTTTTGGCACATCAATTCTATGCCACTTGATATCTTTAAGATATTTAAGAGCCTCTTCGTCCTGCTCTTGAATCTGATCATAAACAGAGACAAATTTAAGAGACATACAGGAAGGCAGGGACATGTTCAGAAAGCAATGGGCCATCTTTAACTAACCGCATCAGCTAGCACTTCATTAGACTTCATGGCAGTGAACCAGAAATTTGGCACTCCTTTCTCTGTAATAAACAATAACTACTTGAATATTTAATATAATTGTGACCATGCTTAATTATGAACATAAAATATCAATTTAATACCTTCAGCAGGTTTATCTGCCTCTTGATCAGCAGGTTCATTCGAAACCCCATCAACTTCAACAACCCCATTTACAACATCATATCTCTGAAGAGGAATACAATATGTCAATCAGTGGACATATGTTGACATCAGCAAATGTTGAGATTACATGCACCGAAGATATACAACTATCAAGTTACTTATACCAGAAATCCATATTCCACTTTTACTGACAAGCAAAATGAAACAGGAGGGACGTGCGTAGGGAAGAGAAGGTAGTAGTGAAGAAGAAGAAGATGAGAGCAACTCCCGGAGGTATTTCAGTTAAAGCACCACTGTGGGGCAAATACATACAACTACATCCAACTTCTAAAGATTAGTGCCTTATCAATACACTATTTTAACACTCTTACCTTTTTACATACTTGTGCAAAACTCCCGGCTTTTTAATAAGTCCTACTCAAAGTCCATACCAAAATACAAAGCCGGACATACTAATAATTCCAACTAAATGGCTCTGTTTTGCTTCTCATACAGTATTGAAACCCTCCCAACACCCACAACCTAATTATACATCCCCTTTTACCTTATCTATGTCCCCTCGTTAAATCTTATCTAACATTCAGCCAACAAGTGCAAATTTTATTTTAGAAAAGATTCTGAAATTGATAAATCATGGAATACAGCCATTAAGTGCAAATTTTATTTTAGAAAAGATTATGAACATGATAAATCATGGAATACAGCAATTGCAGTTTTGATAATGAGACCAAAATAGTCAGAGGGAAATTACAAGAACAAAAGGTCGAACTGAGATTTAATTTAACTCTGGAGGTAAATTTCAACTTACACCCAAATACTCTTAACTACTCTTAACTGGGTTCTGATATGAAGTTTGGAAAACAACCGCACAAAACGCAAGATATTAAACAGCTGTTTTGAAAGTGATTTATATAAACATGTACTCCAACAAGTTCTCAATTATGTAAAAAAAATATCATCATCAAGACTCGAGTGATGGCCTAGAACTAGAAGCAACAAGCCAAACCTTAGAGTAGAGTGGTTGATACAGTTTCTGGTATTTGTCTTCAAGTGCTCTTCTCTCTTCAAAGAACTTCGCCTCGAGTTCATCATGCTCGCTCTGTACATTGAAACATTAGGCGTTATTAACTTCACAAAAAAACTTCACGACCAACAAAATATAGTTTCCAAACAAAATGGTGCAGAGAACGACCATCATTGGTCCAATACTCCAATCAAATGCAATTTAACTTAAAAAGTATTGAGCAAACACAAGACGCCTAATAGTTTGCCCAAACCTCCAAGGAATCATATCAATGTACAGCAGTTAAACAGTACTCCATATTTTCGATTCAACACTAATTGCAACAACCATCAGTAAGCAATCGGTTTTATCTTTTCTTCATCAATAAGTAACCTAAACAACGCACAGCAACACATTACCCATTTGGTTCTAAGAAATGCTACCAAAAACACTAGATCGAAAAAACATGTATTTAACCTCAAACACTTCAAACCTGTTTATACTACACTGCATTTATATTACCTACACCCTAACATTACCGTCTAAAGTTTAGACGAACCAACGTGGTAAAATACGACAGCTACGACGACAAAGTCTATCTACAGCTAAAGAGTAAAACAAACCAACTACGACCCAAATACTAATCTAAATCATCAGAAAAAATGCACATAAACAGTGAACCAAAAACACGAGCTGAAATATGTATTCACCTGAATCTGTTTCAGAAATTCGACACGCTTCTGAACATTAGGCGGCAAATTCTCCAGAAAATTAGCATTCTCCCTCGCCTAAAAAACATCATAAACAAAAAAACTCAAATAAACTTCAAAAATCAAACATGTAAAACCTAATAAATTAACAAAACCCTAAAAATATCAACACAAGAAACAAGAAAATCACCTTAAGAGCATTAAGAAGTGATTCAGAAGTAAGAGCTGTCAACAAAGGAAAACAACAAACAAAAAAGAACATCAAAAAATCGAAATCTCAGAAACGAGAAAGAAAAACATAAATCGAAAAAAGGGGGAAGAAAATTAGGGTATAGAGTAGAAAGAAGGAATTACCGGCGCCAAAAGCGGACATGTCGAGAGCGTCGGTTTTGTTGGTGGCCATGGAAGATGATGAATGCGGCAGATTCGAAAACCCTAAAACCCTAATTTGATAAAGGTGAGTTAAAGGGTAGAGAGAGTATGGGAAAGGGGGAAATGTGAGGGTTTATATTGTGTCATTTATCATCAACTTTTTGTTTATTTTTCTCTTTAATTGTACTATCTCCCAAGTATATTCCGTCATCTTTTTTTTTCCAAATACGGGGTGGGTGATTCGAACCTATGAGCTGTTAATAAACGAGATGTAATGATTCGTGATATGAGGAAGGTTACTCGAATCTATAAGCTAACGGATATGAATCAGTCTAATTTGAGTATGTGAATTATGGTAATTTATCTGGAATTGATGGATGACCATTCAAACTTAAACGCTTGAATATACTTTTAAACTATGTGAGTCCTTTATTCTCGACGTCAAAAGTATGAATCAAGTTAAGGGTGAGCTGGTATCGTACAACACGATTCAATAAGAGAACCACTTGGTAAGTTGGTAGTAGGAGTTAATGACGATATTTATGTGAATATGGAAATTGGTAAATGAATTAGGGAAATCATTCATTGCTAATTAAAAGAAGATTTGATTTCGATATTAATATATAAATGGATTGTTTAATGAGGCAAATACAATAATCTTCATCCTTCTCTCCACACTACGTTGTTAACTCTGGTAATTGATCTTTCTCATTAATCATCTACTTCATATTCTTGACTTTTTATTAGCTTAATCCGTGTTCTTTTGAGCTTAACTTTAGTGAACTTTTATGAACTTAACTTGTAGGATCGTAACTCTTCTAATTTGAACTTACGGGATCTAAACTTATAGAAAAACGGGTATAAATTGAATAAACTTTATGAATTGAACTTAGATATATTTTCTATGAACTAAACTTATACGATCTGAACTTAACTTAAATTGGTGACTTTAAGTTCAAAAGAACATGGTTTTAGGTTGTCTCCCTTAGTAATCATCCATTTGTATTCTCATTTTTTAGTCAATTTTCGTATCAACCTTTGGAGCAAAGTGATTTCCTATTAAACAATATGCCTAGTTATCATAGTAAACCTTATTGTTTTGTTTTTCAGTCCATCTTGCTTCAGACCGCCTTATTTCAGACCGCAATAAGACCTCTCATAAGTGAGAAGCACATGGGTGGTGGGACACCCCATGTGCTTTCCCACTCACACCCTAGATGGGTTTTTTGTGAGAGGAAATGGTATCTGTCTAACCATTTTAGACGGATATGACGGTCTGAAATAAGAATTTGTGTTTGTTTTAAACTAATATAGGCCTCGTGCACTGCATGCATGGTGTTTATAGAATTTTATCTTCTAGCATACTATATTTATGGAGTGTCAATTGACAATTCGTTATTTTTTAACGTTTTTCATCCTTATATTTTGATTTGAGAGAAAAATAATAATTTAAGTAATACTCATAACATGAAATGTGTATTTTAATGAAAAAAGGTTTATACACAGATTTAATGATATTATTTTATAGCTTATTTAATAGCATATCTTTTAGCTACAACTTATCTTACCGAGAACAAAATTTGTATCATCAAAAAACCTAGAACAAATCTTAAATAATAAACTATATTGAAATAGGAACGAAAATAAGAGATTATATCAAAATAAGGGAAATATTTTAGGCGGGAAAACTTCGGGTTTTTCCTATTCATTTAGTATATAGAGGATCTTTGATGTTTTTTTTCTTACTTTGTTCATATTTTTGTGTGTGTTAGGAATTTAAGGTAAGGAAACTGTCTTGTGCAATGTCGTCTTATACATCCACTGTGTAAAATGGGTCCAAATTGAAGGTGAATTACGATCCATATTAGCGTAAAAGTATCTCATTGTTCTGTATTATTTAGAATTTAAGTTATGAAGTTAATTTTTAATACTTTTGAAAAAATATTTCAAAGAAGTGTATATAATATATATATATATATATATATATATATATATATATATATATATATATATATATATATATATACTTCTTGTGGATCGATTAACTTTACCCTTTCAAGACTAATTTCTTGTGGTTGTTTGTCAACCATTATGTTTAAAGGATTGCATTAGTTTTTATAGGTGGTGTTGTTTAAAGTCATACTCCGTAGTGTTTACATTACATATGGAGATGCATTGTTTACGATTCTGACTCCGATGAATGCTTAATGTGATGCAGGCTCGGAATTGGATGTTCCAGTCTAACCAATAACGATATTGAATCAAAGGGGGAGCAACAATTTGTCAGGGAGCCAAGGATTGTAAACTTAGAAAAGTTGTCCTCTTTAATAAATTAGCATCATAGATTTCATAGTGTTTGCTTGCATAATGCCGTCATGTGGGAAGAATTGGACATTCTCACACATTTTTTTTTTCAAACGATTTGCAGTTATAAGTATGTAATAACAAGTTCATCTTACTTGTTTGCGGCTCATTCATTTTTAGCTGTTGATTTCATGTTACTCTTGTATGGTTGTTGCATAATTTACAGCGGACCTGCTACTACAGCATTAAACACATGCTCATTGGCTCAGTCCACCATACGACAACCATCTAAACCAGGTAATGACTTTGCATTATAAAACTTGAGCATGAGTATGATAAGAATGAAAAAAAATGATTGTTGAAGCAACGTCCGAAAGAGAAAAAAAAAATTAGAAAAGAAAAGAAGGCCATGCGAGAAAGCTCTAACTTTTTTGAAAATAAAATGTCTCCGTTTTCCACATGTCATTTCTTCTTCAATTTGTGAAAAGAAATCTTTAAGGACCTTTTCAAGCTTTATGGTTATTGGTCATTATGTTGATGAAAGTTTTTTTCCTATCGACTCAAATGGGCTACTAGCCAATCGTGGTGTTTTCTCTATGATATTTAAAAGGATATCTTTAAAGGTGCACAATTTAATTGCCTCATAAAAAATACCCTGTATTGTATAACGATGTAAAGTTCTGGTAATCTTTGTAATCCCATACTTGGGTATAAACCATCTCTACTCACTATTAGGAAGTTGGACTGGCTCCAATCTTTAAACTACACACCTGGTAATGCTCTTGGTAAATGTTGGAGTATACATACTAGCAGTATTTAAAACTAGGATCACATATCTTGTAATACAAAGTACTACTTACTATATTTTTTTTTTACAGCAATACATAGCATAGCTTACAAAAGAGCCTTTTGGGCAAGATTATGAGCTATCATATTCACTTCCCTAGGACAATAACTAAGAGAACAATAGTGGAAATGAGACGCAGTAGACTTAAGATCCTGGATACACTACTACAATTTAAGGCTACGAGAACGCCACTTAGAGAACGGTTGGTAACGAAACTATTCTCTTTCTTTTTTTTTATGTTAGGTGGGCAATTATGAATTCTGAATAGAACGGTTATTGGGTTGAACCGTTCTTATAGATAAACAAAGAGAACGGGTTGGTTTGACCAACCGTTTTAATTAAAACTAGAACTGCAGAACACACCGCTTCATACTCCCCTCCGTTCCCCACCGTTCTCCTTAATCTGTCAACGAGAACGGCTCCGTTCTCCACCGTTCTCCTTAATCTGTCAAAGAGAACGGCTCCGTTCCCCACCGTTCTCCTTATTAATTCAACGAGAACGGCTCCGTTCCCCACCGTTTTCCTTAATCTGTCAACGAGAACGGCTCCGTTCCCCACCGTTCTCCTTATTAATTCAATCAAATGAAAACTTGGCGTTTACACTTCTACGTATTGCACCCTAATTGTTTCCTTCGCACAGTTTGATGATCACCATCGCAAGTATTATTTTCAATCAAATTATCAGTTGCCCCTTCTTGTCAGTGCTTGCTCGTACTCCGGCCACCGCCTTATTGTCGTTGGTCACTTGTATTTCATCGTCGTTGATCGTTGCTGCTGGTAAGATCATTTTTCATTATTTTTAATGTTAGTTTTAATACTACAATCTTAGATTATATTATCTGTTTATTTCATTGATTCTTGCTGCTCGTCTTTCATCATTGTTGTTGATTGTATACTTTAATGTATGCTGATGTTAGGGTTTAGTATTTGGTGATGGTAGGGTTTAGTAGTTAGCAGTCGTGTGGCTTCCTAATATGATTGTGGTTGTGAAATATTTCTCTAGAAGAGCTCTGCAGTTTATTTAGAATGTGCGCTACGTATAGGGAAAAGTTGATTTTAGTTCATTGAGCCTTGAGTTGATTGCTCCTGTGTGTCCTTGAGCCTTTATTGTTAAAAGGGTTTTTAGAATTATACCTCCATAAGAGAAAATCTGCATATTCATTGTTCATTCTATATAGGTCACATTCATGTTACTTGGTGGAATTCTGTTTTTTCCGTAGTCGAATCGTAGCAGCTAAATTTCAAACAATTGGCCAAATTACCAAATTTCTTTTGTTATGACTGAAATAGGCCTAGATTTGTAAATTTAACTAGAAACTTCTTACCAGCTCCTCATTACCTCAACTGAAAGTTAGAAGTATCAGTATGGATGGGTGTATCTAGTATCTACTCATTTTAGGTTTTCCACTTTTCAATTTCTACGGGAGCCAAATTCATTATTATTTGTCTTCGGAGTATATTGTACCAGTAGCATGTGGCTGATTATGGGGCGTGAGGAATCACATGGTCATATATGGGAGACGCGGGAGTCTTTTAGGCAATGGGTAATGATGTCATTGTATCTATGAGATTTAAATTAAATGTGATTAAGACTTTATGAGGAGCAGTTTACTCTCTGTATGTCTCAAAACTAGTTTTCTCAGTGCTCAATCATTTCTAATGATTTTCATGTTTTTTTAAGTTCACAAGGAAAATATTGGGCATGAATAAAAGTTAGTTCACCAGCTATATTATTCATAATCTGATTAGGAGCCTTCAGTCCAGCAAAGCAAAATAAATTTTAGCCATGTTTATGACCTGAATCATCTGTGTATTCTCTATTAAGACTAGCTACTTTATCAGATTAAGATGTGCTTGATTTTACTCTATTCTGGTTGTCAGTCTCTTTCTGTTGCAGCTTCTCTATGTTTGTCTATTTTCATGCTCCAAAAGAGCGGCTATATCAGTTTTTAAAACAAGTGCCCATATCCCATATATAGTGTGAAATTAAATATATTTGTAATATTAGTTGCTTTTTTCTATTATATAGACCAATATGGATCGTACGTGGATGATGAATGGGAAAAGAGGTGATCCTAAATATGATGTCGATTTAGCTGAATTTTATGAATTCGTTAGAAAGAATGTGAAAGACAAGTCTAATATGCCATGCCCTTGTGAAATGTGTCTGAATATCAAATATATGAGCTTCTCGGATGTTAAAATCCATTTAGAAAAGAATACATTTAATTCAAAGTATAAACTTTAGAGGTTTCATGGGGAGTCTAGAGTGGTACAGAGAATGGAGGAAAATATGGGAGAGACTCAGATTGAGGGGGGAATTCTTCCTATAGAAAAAGGTATCGACTCACTGGAAGATTCGGACTGGGATATGAATTCTTGTGATATGAATTCTGTGTCCGATGACGAGTTTGATGACGATGAATTAGAAAAAAATATTACGAGATCGGTTAATTGAAGACGGTCTTGAAGAAGATAACCCTTACCTAGGTCAAGATCCCGCTGATATAGATGACATTCTAGGTGAAGATGAAGAACCCGATGTTACTAATTTAGTGACATCACAAGCATTGTATTAGAGAAGCTAAAAGACGCTTAAATGTCTTTGTATAAGAGTTGTAAGAATTATACAAAATTGTCAGCCGTTGTTAAGCTATATAATTTGAAAGCAACAAATGGGTGGAGTGATAAAAGTTTTACCCACCTTCTCGAATTATTGAAGGACATGCTTCCAGAAGATAATGTTCTTCCTAATCGTACATATGCGGCCAAGAAGATACTTAGAGGAATTGGAATGAAATATGTGAAGATTCATGCATGCCCTAATGATTTTATATTAATCGCAAGGAATATGAGAGTTTCACTCATTGTCCAGTTTGTAATGAATGGCGATATAAAAAGAAGGAGGGGATCCCAGCAAAAGTTTTGTGGTATTTTCCGATAATACCCAGGTTGCGACGACTCTTTGCGAATAAGGAAGATGCAAAGTTGTTGACATGGCATAAAAATGCAAAAGTTAATGATGGCAAGTTGAGACACCCGGCTGATGGTTTAGAGTGGAAACACATTGATGCCAAGTATCCCGAATCGGAAAGAACCCGAAATCTTCGACTTGCACTCTCTACTGACGGGATGAATCCTTTTGGGAATTTAAGTAGTCAACATAGCACTTGGCCTGTGCTTTTAGCTATTTACAATTTACCTCCATATGTGTGCATGAAAAGGAAGTATTTGATGTTGTCCTTATTGATTTCTGGTCCCAAAGAACCGGGTAATGATATAGATGTTTACTTGGCGCCCCTTCTTGACGATTTGAGAACACTATGAGATGAAGGAATAGAAGTCTTTGATGCGTACCAAAAAAGTTTTTTCAATTTGAAAGCAATGTTATTATGCACTATATCTGATTTTCCTGCATACGGTAATCTTTGTGGACATACTGTGCATGGGAAAGAGGCGTGCCCTTGTGTGCAGAAGATGTTGACTCTTCTTATTTGAGGTTTTCTTTAAAGCAAGCTTTCTTAGGATACCGTAAATTTTTGGAGGAAGATCATTCGTATCGCAAGCAACAAAAAGCTTTAAATGGAAAACCTGATCATCGTCCATATCCTAAGATATTAAGCGGTCATGATGTATATCAAAAGGTGAAAGATATTAAAATTACATATGGGAAGAAGGGTTCTAAATTAGCATCACGGGGATACAAGAAGATGTCTCCTCTTTTTGAACGACTCCCATATTGGCGGGAACTCTCCATAAGACATTGTTTGGATGTTATGCATATCGAAAAGAATGTTTGTGACAATATTATCAACACTCTTTTGAATGTCCCAAATAAGTCAAAAGACAATGTGGCAGCTAGGAAGGATATGGTGGAAATGAAAATTCGACCCGAGTTGGCCCCGCAAGAGAAGGGATGACGTACTTATTTGCCTCTTGCTGCCCATACACTCTCAAAAAAAGGAGAAAATAGAGTTTTGTGAATGTTTGCATGGTGTTAAAGTGCCAGAGGGATATTCTTCGAATATTAGTAGCCTCGTATCAATGCGAGATCTCAAGCTTACTGGTTTAAAATCTCACGACTGTCATACTTTGATGCAACAATTACTAGTTGTGGCCATACGTAACATTTTACCTACAAAGGTTCGATATGCCATAACCAAGTTTTGTTTTTTCTTTAATGCCATATGTAACAAAGTTATTGATCCTGGAGAGTTAGAGGCTTTGCAAAATTTAGTTGTCACTTCTCTTTGTCAATTTGAAATGTACTTTCCTCCTTCATTTTTTACAATCATGGTTCATTTGACCGTACACTTGGTAAGAGAGATCAAGTATCTAGGACCTGTTTACTTAAGGTATCAATATCCTTTTGAAAGATTGATGAAAGTATATAAGGATTATACGTCTAATAGATATCGTCTTGAAGGGTGCATTGCCGAGCGTGCCATCATCAATGAAGCACTTTCTTATTGTTATACACACTTATCAAATTCTGAGATACTTGGGATCCCTAAGAATCGACATAGTGAGTGGATGAAGGGCAAAGGTCTTAGGGGTCATGGTCGTCAAGATATGGCATTTGATAAGTGGCATGGAGCACACACATATGTCCTTCATAACGAGGATGAGGTACAGCCGTACATTGAGGAACACATGGTTTTATTGAGGGACAAGCATCAAAATAAAACCGAGATGTGGATCGGAAATGAGCACAACAAGACATTTCGAGCTTGGTTCAAGGGTCGAGTGATAGAAGACTTGCAAAAGTATCATGATTATATTTCTTCTAGATTAAGAAGGCTTTGTTTCGGCCCAAATACATATGCATCTTCTTATAGTGGTTATGCCATTAATGGGTGCACCTTTTACACTCGCGAGCAAGATGACAGGAGTACGATGCAAAATAGTGGGGTAAGTGTAGAAGCTGAAGCCATGCACTTTTCTAGTTCAAAAGATAAGAATCCAATTTTAAGTAAGATGCATTATTACGGAGTTATTGAAGAGATTTGGGTGTTAGATTACACAGATTTTGATATCCCTGTTTTTTGGTGCAAATGGTGTCAAACTAATACCGGTGTCCCTAAGGATGAATTAGGATTCACTTTGGTGAATCTTGATAAAAGTGGACATAAGGAAGATCCTTTCAGCCACACAAGCCAAACAAGTGTTTTATGTGACCGATCCAAAAGATAAAAATTGGTCAGTTGTTTTATCCGTAAGGAGTAGGCGGGATGTGGATAGTTTTGATGAAGATGTTGTATATGAGGGTTTTGATCGTAATGTATCAGGTTTTGATGATACGTATACTGTCAATAGTTTGAGTTTATATACGCGTGATGGTCACAACGAAGGAATATGGATTAATACTGACACCCCTTCCAGAAAACGCCCTCGTGTTGTTGAAAAATGAGTAAGTCATGATGATTTATGTTTATTATAGTTATGCTTTTTAAAATCCCGACCCACCACATTCCAGGCATCCAGGAAAAACCCTGAATAATAACCATCAATACCTGGGCTCTTGTTTCTATCAATAGACTTTAATGCATCCAGAATCTCAGGTGCTCTCACAGGTTGCACAAGAGAGTTGCAGCTTTCTGAAGGCACTGTGTCTTGAAGAAATAAATGTGAGGGCAAAGGCAAAACAGAAGAAAAAGAACCCAGCAAAGACTTATAGTATGAAAGAAACCCAAAAGCAACCTCATGAGTGCCTGTGCACTGCCTTCCTGCATCATCAAGGATTCTGCAAATATTATTTCTAACATTTCTAGCAAAAATCCTAGAGTAGAAGTATCTATTACTAAGATCACCAAGGTGGAGGTGCTGGATTTTTGCCCTTTGAAAGAGAACTTGCATCTTAGCTCTTTTAACCTGAAGATACTCATGCACCAAGACCTTCTCCTCCCCAAGAAGAATAGAATCCAAGGGAGAACAACTAAGTTTATCCTGACATTGCTTAAAGGCATGTTTACAGTTTGCCACTTTGTCAGAAAGATTAGTAAAGGAAGAAGTGTGAAGCTTCCTTAATCCACTTTTTAGCCTTTTAAGCTTCTGAAATAAGGAGGCTATATGCCCTCCATAGTAAGAATAACTCCAACCCATATGCACAGTATCCTGGAACTGAGGGGAGAGAGCCCAACAGTTTAGATCTTTTTTTAACCTGCTGTCTCGGAAGCTTTTGATATATTTATGTTGATATATTTACAGAATTTGATATATTTACGTCTTATTTATGTTGATATATTTACAGAATTTGATGAGTGTGTAATTTGTTAATGCAGGCCAGGTTGATCGATGGGCTCACAGAGGTGTAAAGGAACTCGAATACTAACTCGATGACTCGACTCAAGAAGATGAAGAGAAGTTCTAAGGAGAGGGGTCGAACAGTGTTGGCCTTAGTTTCAAAAGCACTTAAGGAGAAGAAACCAATTGAATTAGAGTGGGATAAAGTGCATAGATTGCCTACAGGAACGTACGCTGGGAAGTTTAGTAGCTGGGTTGGCGTTACTACTCGGAGGCATGTTAGTTGCGCAGTGGAAACGTGGGACCATGTGGATGATGTCACGAAGCAAGAAATTTTGGATAGTATCACGGTCAGTAATTATCTTGGTTATCTGATAATTGACTTGGTTATTCTATGCATAAAATATTAAGTGTCAAAAACCAAGAGCATTTAAAGTTTCATTAGGATTAATTGAAAGTCGCATATCATTTTTAACAGTTAGCTGAAGACTGATATACTCCTAGTAAAAAGTTTATATATAATAGCTCAGACTTTTTTTCTACCATTCTCTAAGTGTAACAAATTAAGATTTAAGGAGTAAGGGCAACCACAACTTTGACTCATATATACAAACGCACATATATTACTACATGTTAAGTGTTAACTAATCGATTACGTAGAAGACCCGATTCTACTGTTGCTCATGCAACTTTGGTGGAACAGAACTGATTCTTTCCGCTACCTGCAGATTAACATAGAACAAGACTAAGACGCGCCATTAGGAAAGTTAAAAAAAAAGAGGAAAAGTCTAATTTTTAGGAAGTAAAATATAGCTTACTAAAATAATACAGTTCAATTTTAGTTATACATATTAGAACAACAACATGCAATACTGAAATGGTAAGCAAAATCAAGTAATTTTGTGCGCAAATGATGCAACTGCTTTCGTGCGTGCAGCTTGTTTGTCGTAATTTTTCATCCGTGATACACAAGACTTGCTACATAGAGTATCATCTCGCTTGCAGCTTGAATTTTATCTTTGAAATTATTAGAATGAGAGTTCAACTCTTGTCCTTAAGTTCATCTGTTTGCCTTTTTTTCTAAATATGTTATGTATGTGACAAAGTTCAACAGCTTAAGCACTGTTCTTGACAGTCAAAACTCCACATATGGATTTGGCTGATGAAGTATGCTCTGGTTGTTAGAGGTTGGTGGTACCGAATTACCCACATGATATTAATTGGTTTATAAAGCTGATACTCCCTTGAGAAAGTTATCACACGTGATACAAAATTAGAGGTAAATCTATTATCACAGTTGTTATGTATGGTTGCGTATAAGTCACGTCAGACGGAAGACAACATAAGGATAACTTCTCCTTATTGTGTTTGTTGCTGGTGTCTTTGTTTACTTTATTTAGCTTAAATAGAGTAACTTGCATCACATACTCAGTTTCATGACATCAAATTCATCATGGTAAGCTTGTACAGAGGTAGTCTGTTTGATTTGCAGTAATTCAGACATAGGGTCTTCATGCATATTACCAAATCTTTGCTTGATGGATGTCTCATACTCAGGCCAACATAGGCTTTGTGCTAAGCCAGAGCCTTTGTGTAGGGCGCTTTTGATATATAAATTACTAGGCTCTGGTGACAAACTTTGTCATTTGTGTAGGGCGCTTTCACCGTTATCGCAGACCGTTATGATTGGTGTCTCATAAAGGCTGGGAATTTATGCAGAAAGTGGAAATGCACCTTAGTCCGAGAGTGGCTATACGACGAGACAGGCGCAATACAGAGGACACCGCCAACAAAAAAGTATGACTCAATAACACCTGAGGATTGGAATGTGTTTGTGGCATCTCACACTACTCAGGCATTTAAGGTAATATTCACTTATTAGGTTTGAACTGTTTAACACTAGGCACTGACTGGCTAGCCGGATCGATCTGTGAAGTTCGGTCCAGACTGATCCAGACTTGTAGCTTACCCAGCAGGTCTTTGGTTTTGGATTATCTGTTTTCAGGTCCCTGGTATGTTGCATACCGGTGATCTGGTAAAACTCGGTCAGGACCAAAGACCGGCTAAATACAATTTTGTTCGTTGAAGGAGTGTATGAGTAGGTCAATTAACTTTCTCCAACACCACACACCGCTTTCAGTATCTTTGCTTTTATCCAAATTTCATCTTTTCTGTGTAATTGCAATGAACGGCTTGTTTGTTTCTAAAGAACACGGTGCTTTCTAGCTCCAACACCACACACCGTTTTCAGTATCTTTGCCTTTCCGCTTACTATATATAATTATTCTAACTACTTTATATGTTGTAAAATGTAAGGAAATAAGTGCAAACAACAAGAAGAATGCTTGTATGAATAGGACAAGGTTCGTTGGCTCTCGAGCAGGTTACCGTGGGATTGAAGTTAAAATCGTAAGTACATACAACTAGACATACCTTTATAATTTATATTTATTTAAATCTGGAGGTTTTACTATACTCTTGACATTCTTAATTTTTTTTTTTTGTAGAAGAAAGACTTTGCCAAAAATGGAGTGATATTGGAGGAAGTTGACCGGCACTTAACTTGGCTAAGGGGTCACATGCCTAATAACGGAGACCTGACCGAATATTACAAGGAAGTGGCTACGAAAGTTGTAAGTTCTTCAATTTTTAAAACAAAAATTATTAATTTATAGGAATTGACACAACTATATATGTATTTAAATAATATAATATTATGAATAGGTGTAGAAAGAACTAGAAAAAGAGGTGGAGGCAGGTACATTTAAGCCTAAAGGACGAGAAGATATACTAGCTAAGGCAATCGGCAAACCTGAACATGGTGGCCGTGTGCGAGGGGTTCCTGACGGCATATGCATAACTGAGTATTTTGAGAAGGCTCCTAAAAAGCTGCCGAAAGCGAGAGGCGTCTCAAAGAGACGGTAATTTATTATGTAAACATAGAATAAGACCGTCTCAAAATATTTATTATTTGAAAATTATTTTACTTTAAGCATAACCAATTTGTTGAATTTTTGTCTTACATGCAGATAAATACTTTGCAAACACAAGTATCAAATATGCAAAGTATGATGGTGCATTTTTGGCAAAGTTGTGAGAAGCCAAGTCAAGAATTATTAGAATGCTTCCTGAAAGGAATTTCTATGAGTACTCAAGGATCGAAAGCTTGTCCATCTACGGATGGTTCTCATAGTATCTCAATACAAGAGAGTGAGGAGCAATCCCATCCAGAACCACACCGTAAAGAGATACCACATGAAGAGCCACCTAGCCAAGAAAAGGAGGTATCATCTTTTGATTTATCACTAAGATTTTAAAGAAACTTATTAATATATTTGCGTGACTAATGAGTTTGAAGTTCTGATTTTACTAATATTTCAAGGGGTGGAGAGACTGTGAATTATCATTACCCAGAAATCCGAATAAGATAGTGGCATCAGGCTTGATGTATATGGAAAAAAAGACGGAATTCATAACTGTTCACGGTAGATCACTACTTAATGGTTATAAGAAAGTAGAAGTTAAGAAAGTACAATTTGGATCGGAAAATGATATGTTGCCTGTGCCTATTGGGGATGATTTGATAGTATTGATTGATGCGAAGGACTCATATGTTCAGTGACCTCAGAATCATATTCACAGTCCTAGTAAGGTAATTTTGTAGTTTTTTTTTTAAATTAGAAGTATTATCTTATAATAAGTTAATATAAATATTAACTATTTTGTGAAAAAATAATAAAGATGGAAATCGTAATGAAGAAGAAGAAGAAGAATCATCAAAGGTCTGCACCACCTCTTGTCCCGACTATTCTGGGTGTAGAAGTTAGTAGTGAGTTTAAGCAAAAGTTGAGAACCCCGCTGATGAATTCTTTACTTCTCGAGGCTCGCGTATTGAAGGCGAGCGGATCACTGATTAACGTTTCGATTGATGACCATGTATTACACCTTGATGACTACACTTCTCCGATTTCTTACGAGGAGCTTATTCATTGGTGTGACGAAGGCGAGATATGTGCCTCTCACATTGCTATTTTTATGAGGTAAGCTTTCATTAATGACCATGTTCTGTCTATTTTTATCCGTAGGAAGCCAGTCGTTATTGTGTTTGTTGAACGTTTGAGAGTAAGAAAGGAATGGAATGAGTTGTCTAAGTACATGTACAACACCTCAGATCATCTAACTGCATTCTCAACCTGACACTGATTCCTTGCCATCCATACCTGGTAAATCAGTCCAGCATAAAGCAAGCTTTAGACTTATTTCAGTCCGAAAAATCCATCATGCTTTTTTGTCTTTTGTATATTCAGAGAAATTGCGACAACTGATGTACTGTCAAACTCCTGCATAAATCAAGTTTTAGACAAATCACCTTGTTCTGAAATTTTTTTAGTACAGTGGTTTTTATGAACTATTTGAACAATTTTAATTGAAATTGTTGTAGGTATTTAAGTGATCTTAGTGATACTATGAAGTCTACTAGTTTCTACGGATTCTTGTTCCCGGAGACGTTGTCTAAATTTGCATCCGTAACTGGTGATTTACGATCAGATTATATAGCTAGAGCTATGACATGTACGCAGTGTGGCAGGGGTCGAAAACTGATATTTGCAGCTGTTGTGCGGAAGCGTGAATATCCCGTGTTGGGCCTCAGCTGCATCTGTGTCCACAACCCATAATAATACGATATTGTCCGCTTTGGGTCAAGCCCTCACGGATTTACTCTTGGGCTCCTTCCCAAAAGGCCTCGTACTATTATATTTTGTAGATACTTATAAAGATGAGCTTTCATCTTTATTCTACCGATGTGGGACAAGGGTTTGCACCCTAACAATCCTCCCCTCAAACCAAGGACCATCATCTTGAGTCGGACCTTGACCTTCATGGAGGACTCTCCCACTCTACAGCCCCAACTTCTAGACACCCGAAACATCACAAGTCTTGATAACCTCTCCTTAGCCGACACACCATGTTACCACGAACCGTCCATGTGCCCTTCTTGGGGATTTGCTACACATGCATATCGAACATCCTCTGCATCCAATATACCCTGGACCGGGTCCGTCACTTCAGAAGTTCTAGAACACAAACGGTCTCTAACATCCAACCTGGAAAGGACCCACCAGACCCGTGGCACCCAATCTGATAAGGGTCCACCTGATCAACAGTTCTAGTACACAAATGGTCTTTTGTCCCACAAGACCTATGACGCCTTTCATCCATTTAACCCTGGACCGGGTCTGCTCAAGGACTCGCCCCGAGCTAGGAGTTCCATGCCTTACAGTGTACAACTTCAAGTCTTGGGCCTGTTGATGCATCCTCGTGTCTAGCCCAAGTCGAACCTTGGGCTCTGATACCACTTGTTGTGCAGAAGCGTGAATATCCCGTGTTGGGCCTCAGCTGCATCTGTGTCCACAACCCATAATAGTACGATATTGTCCGCTTTGGGCCAAGCCCTCACGGATTTACTCTTGGGCTTCTTTCCAAAAGGTCTCGTACTATTATATTTTGTAGATACTTATAAAGATGAGCTTTCATCTTTATTCTACCGATGTGGGACAAGGGTTTGCACCCTAACAATTTATTTGTTGGGTTTGTGCCTTGATTCTGTTAACCGCCGCTTCGAATAACTATGCGGGGGTCTTAGAGAGTATTATATAAACTCTCTAAGCCTCTACCTAGCAGTCATGTTATCATACCTTCTGAATCTGTAATCTGAAAACTCCTCACATATCAATAAAACTCTCTCCCTTCTGCCCCGTGGACACTAACACACCATTAGTGAACCACGTAAATCTGTGCGTTTGTCTCTTTATTGTTTTTATCAGTTTTTTCTTGCTTCTGTTATAACAAACTGGTATCAGAGCCTTCGGGTTCCTGACCAGCGAGAAAGATGTCGGCGATGAAAATAAAGATCGATCGCTTCACCGGGAGGAATAGTTTTAGTCTGTGGCAGATCAAGATGCGGGCTCTGTTAAAGCAACAAGGGTTGTGGGCCCCGCTTTCAGATAAGAAGACGGAAAGCGCAATCGCTAACATCTGCTTGCTACTACCGAGATGGCGATCTGGAGGAGAAGGCACATTCAACGATTATGTTGTGTCTTACTGATGATATCATCACTGAAGTCGCGGAGGAAACTACCGCAGCCGGTCTGTGAAAAAAGCTTGAGAGTCTTTATATGACCAAGTCTTTGACCAATAAGTTGCTTCTTAAGCAACGTCTGTTTAGTCTGAGAATGCAGGAAGGTATGCCTCTTCGAGATCATTTAGATCAGTTAAACACAATTTTACTAGAATTACGTAATATTGATGTTAAGGTAGAAGATGAGGATGCCGCATTAATTCTGTTAGTTTCTTTACCGTTATCGTATGAGAATTTTGTACAGTCTTTTATTGTGGGTAAAGATACTGTTACTCTAGAAGATGTTAGGTCGTCTCATCATACTAGAAAATCTGCGCCATAAGGCTACTGGTGCAGTATTAGACAATCAGTCACAGGGTTAGCGACCAAATGGGGGTTATGGACAGGGGAAATTCGGGAAGAAAAAGTATAAGAAGCCTTCTTATTCGGATTCTTCTAATTCTCCCGGTACTTCTACAGTAATTCAGTAATCTGGTTCTTATGTTTCTAGAGGTCGTAAACCTAGTGATGTCTCAGTAACTACATGTAAAGGGAAGGGGCATTGGAAATTCGATTGTCCCAAGAAAGATAAACAGAACAAGTCTAGTATCGCTATCTGGCGGTGTAGCGGATGCGTTCCGAGGAAGATGATTATGCTCTAGTTACGGGTAGGGTCACGCATCACACTGATGTGTGGATTCTAGATTCTGGAGCATCTTACCATATATGTCCGCGCAGGGAGTGGTTTACAACTTATGAACAAGTAGATGGAGGCACTATTTCTATGGCCAATAGTGCTGTTTGCAGGATAGTTGGAATCGGCTCAGTTAGGGTAAGGACACATGATGGTAAATTTTGTACATTGAACGAGGTTAGACATGTTCCACTAATGTCAAAGAATCTGATCTTCTTAAGCACGTTAGACAGTAAGGGTTTCAGCTTTCAAGGTGTAGGTGGAGTTCTGAACGTCTGCAAAGGTTCGAATGTGGTTCTGAGGGGTATCAAGCATGGTACTCTATATTATCTTCGAGGGATCTACTCTGTCGGGTTACATTTGCTATTGCATCCTCAGATGTTGATAAAGAAGATTTGACTAAGTTGTGGCATATGAGGCTTGGTCATATGAGTGAAAGGGGGATGCAGACTCTGTCAAAAGAAGATCTTCTGTGTGGTCACAAGGTCAAGAATATGGATTTCTGTGAGCATTGTGTATTTGGGAAGCTACATCGCAGCAAGTTTCCTAAAGCAGTGCATAGGACCAAGGGCACACTTGATTACATCCAGTCTGATTGTTGGGGTCCTTCTAAGGTGAAGTCTTTGGGAGGTCACAGGTATTTTGTGTCTATTATTGATGATTATTCCAGGAAGACTTGGATTTATTTGATGAAGCACAAAAATGAAGCCTTTACTCACTTTAAGCAGTAGAAGGCATTAATGGAGAATCAAACTGGGAAGAAGGTCAAGAGGCTGCGAACTAATAACGGCCTAGAGTTTTGTTGTTCTGAGTTCGACGAGTTCTGCAAGAATGAAGGGATTGCTAGACATCGTACGGTCAGAGATACACCTCAAAGAAAATGGTGTAGCGGAGAGCGAATGAACCGACACTTCGGAGAGGGCAAGGTGCATGCTCTCTAATCTTTGGACTAACAAGAAGATTTTGGGCGAAAGCGATTAGTACAAAGATGCTATCTCGATAAATCGGGGACCTCACACGAGTCGAATCTCAAAACTCCATTTGAGATGTGGTCCGTAAGTCTGCGACTATTCTATATTAAGGGCTTTTGGTAGTACTGCTTATTATCATGTTAGTGAAGGTAAGCTTGAGCCACGAGCTAAAAAGGGAGTATTCGTGGGCTATGGGGATGGTGTCAAGGGATACCGTATCTGGTCTCCATCTGAGGGTAGGATTATTTTGAGTAGAAATGTTGTCTTTGATGAAAATTCTATGGTTAATCCTACTGTGAAGTCTTATATGTTGTCAGATAGTAGTAGTAGTGTTGATAAACAGGTGGAGCAGCAAGACACTCTTGATGAGAGTGTACCACAGGAAGAAGATCAACCACTACAGTTCGAATCCGAATCTGTTCCATCAGATTCTTCATTACCAGTTCCGAATCAGCAGAGTTTGGCCCGTGAGCGGTCAATCAGGCCTAATTTTGGGAAGCCTCCGAATAGACTTGGTTTTGAAGATATGGTGGGTTATGCACTTCAGGTTGCTGAGGAGGTGGATCCTGACTTACATGAGCCATCCACTTTCAAAGAAGCAGCTACATGTTCTGAATCTGCCCAATGGCTTGCTGCCATGGGAGATGAGATGGAGTCCCTTCAAAAGAATCAGAATTATCCAAGAAGCCTGATAAGTGCATAATTTACCTATATTTTATATAATTATTTCCCGTAATTTTATATTAATTTCTGACAATTTTAGTATGAATTGTATTATATTATCGAGTTTTGCGGTATACTACGAATTTATATTATTGTTTGCAGAATAGGGAGATTTGGTGCCAAAAAGCCACGAATAAGCTAATGTGGTCCACAGAAGACGAAAGCACACCAAGACGGATCAAAAAGTCAGCTGCAAATATTCAAGCCTTGATGACTAAAGCTAATTACGGAGTAATAATATGAAGACGTAACTTATAGCCCAAATAAAAGCCCCATATTAAGTTTAGGAAACAAATTCACGTGATGACCAAGCACAATTAATTAGCTTATTAGGTTTACTTTTACGTACGCAAGTAGATATTATAAAAACGCAGCTGGTAATTTCCAATAGGGGGTACCTTTTACTTGTGACGGCTTCGGCCAATATTTGTTCTTCAAGTTTCAATACTCTGTTTTTCAAGTTTAATTTCAAGACTAAGGGGTCGTTTGGTTCAACAAGTCGGAATGGAATGGAATGGAGTTTGATAGTAGGGTGGTATGGGGTTCTAAATCCATACTTGTCTAATGTTGTTTGGTTCACTACAAATTATAAAGAGGAGGAATGGAGTTTCAATCCAAGGGGGGAGGGTGGGTATGGGATTCCAAGGGGTTGGGGTGGAGTTAGAATCCATTGAGTATCTAACTCCATTCCAAATCACCCCAACCAAACAATGGAATGGATCTAATCCATTCCATTCCATTCCAATATACCCAACCAAACACCCCCTAAGTTTTTTCTTCCCTTATCTTTATTTTAATTATGCATTCAATTATTATCTTATAATTGCTTATTTCGATTTATGAGTAGCTAAGCCTATAATCTAGCAATTAGTAGATTATACAACTGGTTGTATGTAGTTTATGTACAACTTTTTCAATGTTGTCGAGTTTTGTTATAAAGTTGTCGAGCTTTATTAACAAAATTGTCGAGTTACAATACAAAGTTATTGAGCTTAAGAGTTATAATTATTAAACTCAATAACTTTTTAAATTAGCTCAATAACTTATAAAATAGCTCGACAACTTTGTGTAAAAAACTCAACAACTTTGAGGCGGTTGTATAATGCTAATATACAACTGGTTGTAAGATAGTATTTGTGATAATCTAGGGAGAAAGAGGATCTAGGTTGTTAGAAAAGGGTTATTATGAATTGATTGTTAAATTGCTTTCTATTGTTTTTCAATTATCGTTTTACTTCTAATTAGTTAATTACTGATCAGAATTGATTAATTAGTCTTGCATAAACAAGGATTATCACCGACCGGGTTAAGACTAGTATAGGCCACGATAGTTGAATAGAGCTAATTTAATGATAGCGACCGCATGTTAAATTAGATTTAAAAGAAATATTGAATCGACCGATCATATGACTTTCAACAATATAAATTGCTCAATCAATGAATTAAATTCTACCCTTTGATGACGACCTAGTGAACCCGATCCCTACACTCTTTAATATTATTGTTATTCGTCTTTATTTACTCGTTATTAGTTGATTAGATAACAAACAAAACAAACCCCAAAAATTGGTTACCTTAAGACGGATTTAAATATAAACAAACTAGATAATCACCGCCTCCCTGTGGATTCGACCCTGACTTACCGTTAGCTATCTTGTTAGTAGTAGTTTAGGTTTATTTTGATTAAGGCAAACGACTGAAAATAACCTTATCAAAGCCTCAAGGGAGAAAGATTGTTACTTGTAAATGGGTTTTCAAGAAGAAAGAGGGAGAGACTGCTGCTAAGGGTATAAGGTATAAAGCTCGATTGGTAGCTCGTGGGTTCAGTCAGAAAGAGGGGGTAGACTACAATGAAATATTTTCGCCAGTGGTCAGACATACTTCCATCAGAGTGTTGCTAGCAATAGTTGCACATCAGGATTTAGAACTCGAACAGCTAGATGTGAAGACAGCTTTCCTACATGGAGAGTTGGAAGAAGAGATATACATGACTCGGCCAGACGGTTTCCAGTTAAGGTAAAGAAGACTATGTTTGCAAGTCAAGAAGTCCTTATATGGGCTAAAACAGTCTCTGAGGCAGTGGTATAAAAGGTTTGACAGCTACATGTTGGAGATTGGCTACACTAGGAGTCCGTATGATTGTTGTGTTTATTATAACAAGCTGAAGAATGAGTCCCTCATTTATCTGATCCTATATGTAGACGATATGTTGATAGCTGCAGAGAGCAAGTCGATGTTCGAAATTGAAGGGTCTTCTCGTCTGAATTTGAGATGAAAGATTTGGGTGCAGCAAGAAAAAATTCTGGGAATGGAGATCTACGAGGGATAGGAGGAAGAAGAAGCTTTTCTTATCTCGGAAAGGCTATATTCGAAGGTGCTAGCAAGGTTTGGCATGTCTCTTGCTAAATCCATAGATACTCCTAGTGCATCGAATGCACATCTGTCATTGCTTTCTCACCCAAGTCACCAAGAAAGAGAGTACATGTCCCGAGTTCCGTACTCTAGTGCAGTGGGTAGTTTGATGTATGCTATGGTCTGCACTAGACCTGATTTAGCACAGTCAGTCAGTGTGGTGAGCCGGTTTATGGGTGATCCAGGTAAAGAGCACTGACAAGCTGTGAAGAGAATTTTTCGGTACCTTAAGGGTACATTTGATGTTGGTCTCATTTATGGAGGTGATAGAGAGTGTCTTGTGTCAGGGTACTCAGATTCTGATTATGCAGGAGATGTTGACTGCAGACGATCAATGACTGGTTATGTTTTCAATCTTGGTGGTTTAGTGGTCAGTTGGAAGGCTACATTGCAGCCTACAGTTACTTTGTCTACTACTGAAGCAGAGTATATGACGTTGACCGCAGCAGCTAAAGAGGGAATTTGGTTAAAAGGATTGGTCAGTGATTTGGGTCTACATCAGGAACAAGCTATTGTATTCTGTGACAGTCTTAGTGCAATATGCTTGGTTAAAGATCAAGTTCATCATGAGAGGACTAAGCATATAGATGTGAGATATCACTTTCTGAGAAATGAGAAGAGGATTAAGGTGAACAAAGTGGGTACTGCTGATAACCCAACTGACATGTTCACTAAGCCAGTTCCGCATAGCAAGTTCCAACATTGTTTGGACTTGCTAAATATCTGTAATATGTAATTGCCCTCTTGGGGGAAATATCTGAGGGGGAAGGGAGAAGAGCTTTCTGGCACATCTGGCATTTATGGGAATGCATCTGGTACGTCTGTCTGTTTGTGAGAGAATTCAAGTCAAGGTGGAGATTTGTTGGGTTTGTGCCTTGATTCTATTAACCGCCGCTTCGAATAACTATGCGGGGTTTTTAGAGAGTATTATATAAACTCTCTAAGCCTCTACCTAGCAGTCATGCTTATCATACCGTCTGAATCTGTAATCTGAAAAACTCCTCACATATCAATAAAACTCTCTCCCTTCTGCCTTGTTGTAGATACCTCATTTCTGCACCTCCCGCAAACCACCCGGTGATGATTGGGCCGCATGTTTGGTACGCGGAACGGTTTGTGACAGTTCATAAGATTATCGTCAAGTGATTGCTCAAATATTAATGTTTACCTCTTAGTTGTCATCTACGTCCCGATACGGTCGTTTTGACAGTAATTAGAGTACATTCGGAGTCCGCAACGAACATTCATTCCTTCACAGAATTCGACACGCCTTCATTATGTCTCCAGCGAGAGTAAGCGGATATACTTTCCCTCTCATGACGAAAAAGATAATTCCCAATCGTGTCTCTAGCGAGAGTAAGCGGACGTACTGTCTCTCTCAAGACGTAAGGATTGACAATCTACCTAAGCAGATTTCCTCCCAGCAGTTCTCGCCTGTGTTCTGCTACTCGCAATTGTTTCCCGAAGACTACCCAAAGCAGTTTTCCTCTCAGCAGTTCCCGCCTGTGTCCTGCTACTCGCATTATTTCTTGTTTCCCCGCGGAGTGCGACAAGGGTGTCGTTCTCCAGAAGTTCCCAAACCCCAAAGCCTTCTTTTAGGTTCGTAAACCCGAAATTAGGACCTTTTAACTATAGGATCCCAATCCTTTTAGGTTCATAAGCCTTCAAGTTCCCAAACCAATAGAGTTCCTATACCCAAGCTTTAGTTACCCTTAAGTTGAACTTGCCTTAGGCCTCACTTGTAACACCCCGCGCTTTCCTTATATTTTTAAATAAACTTTTAAGTAATTTTTATTAAATAATTATTATTTAAAGCTTATTTTCATAAAATATAGCCGTGGCCGTGTAACGGTAATAATAGTGTAGATTTTAATAATATTATTCTCCGACTCGAGTTATAGTAGACTTGGGACGAAAATTCTAGTGGATACCGACTCATTTTGAGTTATTGGGCTTAACTTGACTCATGGGCCTTTTTCCCCTCTTTTCTCTACACAAAACCTCACCTAAACCCTCACAACTTCATCTCCCTCACTTGTAATTTCTGAAATTTCCCAACAACCACCCCACCATTGTTGAACCTTCCCTTACTAACCCTAAAACCACCATATCTCACTCAATTCTTCACCAATCTCGTTCCTTTTCGCGCCATTCTCTTCCTTTTCTCATTTCCCTTCTTTCTAAGGGAGAACTTGGACAACCCGGAGGAGGATAGCTACATCATTGACGAGTCTTTAGAAGATTGAAGTGCAAAAAGGTAACGGTGATGGGTTACTCGACTTTTATGTTAAAATTGTGTGAATTGTGTAGTATTAGACTCACATGAATGTCAAATTTGATGTCTTTCATGCCCTTTGGTGATTTGATGTTGAGTAGAATGCTTGTATGGTAATCCTCACATGTTTAAGGAGTAGTTATGTGCCTTGTTGAAATATGAGACTTGTCTTAAAGAATTTCTCTCATAATTACATGGTTAAACTTTATTTTAATGATTGATAAACAACCCCATATGCTAATTACATCTTGAAAGTGGTAATTTTCTGAGTATTCATCATATTAGAGGAGCATGAAATGATTAAATGAAAGATAGTTGAATTTGGAGGACTTTGGATGTTGTTCATTGTTGTTTTCGTGTACAGGGTGTCCCTGCCGGTGGGCCGGCAGCCGGCCTACCAACCGGCAGCGAGACCATGCCTCCCCGAGTTGAAAAATAAGGAAAATTTAGTATTGCGTGACTTTGCCGGTGGACCGGCAGCCGGTCTACCAACCGGCAAAGCGCCCCTTGTGTTTTATTAAGTTCAATGTGTGTCCCTGCCGGTGGACCGGCAGCCGGTCTACCAACCGGCAGCGAGGACAAATGCAATTTGGTGTCTTTTATAGCTGGTGTGTTCCTGCGGTGGGCAGCAGCCGGTCAACCGGCAGAGAACACACAATGTGCCATTTTGAACTAAAAGGGACTATAGCTGGTGTTCCCTGCCGGTGGGCCGGCAGCCGGTCTACCGGCAAAACACACATACCGGTATTTTTACCTTGTTTCATCTATAGCAGGTGTTCCCTGCCGGTGGGCGCAAATGGTCTACCGCAAAAAACACACATATCAAAGATTTTTATCTTGTTTCACCTTGCAAATAGTATCCTTTGCGGTGGGCGGCAGCCAGGTGCCCACACCGTGAGTACACCTAATATTGTTTTACTCCTATACTTTATGCATGCCTCACATGAATTGTTTACGTTATGTTTGGGTAACCTTTGTTGCTCGTAATTGTGAACCAAGTGTGACTTTTACATTGTGAGACTACTCGACATACCTTATTTATTTGCCCTCGGACATTGGGTCACGGTTAGGTGCCATTGTTTCCGAGTTGGGCTATTTTCCTTCCGCCTTTTTTTCGGACCGGGGTCACGGTTAGGTGACAAGGTTCCGCTTGAGGTTACTCGACTTTCGGGCACGGTTAGGTGTACCATATTTCGAGTCTTGGATACGATTTGGTATCGTTTGTCGAATCGGGTGTCGTCCATCCCGAGAGTCTGGCCAGGTTTAGACTAGGACCGTATTATGATCGTCGTCCTACCAAGAGGTTGGAGTCTAGAGGGTTGTCTTGTTTGAGTCTATACTTTGTAATTCGTCTTACATTTGAGTTGAGTCGATGTTTGACCGTTGGACCTAATTATTCTTCTCACATTTATGCATAACTACTCTTATTGCATTTTGTATATTAATCATGATTCCCTTGTCACCGTAAGTGTTTATTCTTATACTTGTTTATTTAATTACATTCCTAATTACTTGTATTTTGACATATTGTGGCTGGAGAACCACTGAGTTACTCCCCACCGATGTGGCTTTCATATTTATTATGAATGACAGGTTGGTGATGAAGCTTAAGTGGGCAAGACCGTGTGAGCTAGCGAGTTCTTACCTTGGACCTTATTTAGTTATCACATAATAGACTCACCTACTTTTCGAATCTATGTTAATTCGTGGGATATCTTTTCCCCAATAAACAGACTTGTATTGTAAACTTAAAGCTAACTATCTAAACTTATTTATCGTGTTGGTGATACCTCGCGTTGGACTTCATTAGAAGTCTTAAAAGTTTTCAAAAATCTCGTGTTTCCGCCACGATTTACTAGTTATATTTAGTTGCCTCAACGAGGGGTGTCACAGTTGGTATCAGAGCATATATTGCTCCCGACGCACACACGTGTACCCCAACTTAAAATTCTCACTTGACCTTGAATAATGAATGAGAGATGGGTAGAATTAAGGACCTAAGTTGGTAGCCTTTTTGTGTATGTTTTGTGTTAGGTTCTAACTTGTTTGCTCTTGTGCAAGATGGCACGACCAACCCAAGTGGAAAATGCTATCATGCAAGCCCTCACTCAAGTACTTGCTAATCAACAAAATGCTCAACCCGCTCCCCTTGCACCCGAAGCTAACCGTCAAGGAAGTTATGCTTGGATTGCAAGTCAACTAGCAAGGAACAAGGCTAAGACCTATGGTGGTGAAGTGGATCCCGTTGCTCTCTCGGAGTGGTTTCGTGATATGGAGAAGAACTTCTCTCTCTTTGATGCCCGAGAGGAGGACAAGGTGAGATTAGCCTCTCACTTTCTTGTGAAGGAAGCCGATAGGTGGTGGACTTTGACCGGTCCTACCGCTACTCAAGACCCCAACTTTGATTGGAACCGCTTCAAGTCACTTGTGGAGACCCGCTTCTACCCTAAGGAGCTCAAGCAACAAAGATTGAAGGAATTCATGGAATTCAAGCAAGGGAAGCTATCAATTCAAGCCTACACCGACAAGTTTAATGAACTTGCTCATTATGCCTCCAAGTTCGTGAAAGATGAAGAGGATCGTGTCTACTTCTACAAGAACAAGTTGAATCCTAAGGTGGAAAGTATGGTGAGAAGAAGCTCAACTACCTTTGTGGAAGTCTATGATGATGCTATTTGGGCCGAAAGCTCTTTGAAGGCCATTGAAGAAGATTCCAAAATCCACTCCTCTTCTCATTCTTACCGTCCTAACTTTCATGGCAAGAGACCATTTGTGCCTTCTACTTCCAACTATGCCAACAAGAGAAGATTTGTGCCAAGGATACAAGATCATGGAGGACAAGGACCGAGAGTTCAAGAACCTAGAGGACAAGTTCCCACACCAACTAATGAACTTGAGAAGGACCGTAAGTGCTACCATTGTAGACAAGCTCTACACCCCGGAGTTGGATGCTACGGCAAGCCCTTGACTTGCTTTCATTGTAAGAAGCCCGGACATCGTGTTGCCGATTGCCCCGAGAAGAAGAATGCTCCTACTCCAAATGCTAGGCCAAGAGGAACTATCTTTGTCATGAGCCGAGCCGAAGCCGCCGCTCATCCCGATATCATTACGGGTATGTTCTCAATTTTTGATCAACCTTGCCTCATTTTATTTGATACCGGCGCATCTTTATCTTTTATATCTTCCAAGTTCTCGGAAAAACTAGCCATTGAGCCTATTCCTAGTGAGGAAACTTCTATATCCTTACCTTCCGGAGAAATGTTCTCTTGTTCCCTCACTTTCTCCGACATTCCTATCTCTATTTCGGGAACCTTATTCCCCGCTAACCTACTTCGTTTTCCCCTTGAGGAATTCGATGTAATTTTGGGTATGGATTGGTTGTCAAAGTATGATGCAAGATTCGAGTGTAGAGACCAAAAGATTCGCCTCAAGAGTCCGCTAGGCACTCGTGTGTCATATAGAGGAGTCCGTTCCCAAGAAGGTGTGAAGTTGATCTCCGCTTTGAAGTTGATGAGTATGAGGAGGAAAGGTTACCAAATCTTTCTTTGTGTGGTGACTTCTACCTCCCCTCCCTTACCAAAGATCGATGATGTACCCGTGGTTTGTGAGTTCGCCGATGTCTTTCCCGAAGAATTGCCCGGAATTCCTCCCGAGCGTGATGTTGAGTTTTCTATCGACCTTGTACCCGGAACCGGACCGATTGCTAAAGCCCCGTACCGTATGGCGCCAACCGAGTTGAAGGAGTTGAGAAAGCAACTTGATGAAATGATTGAGAAAGGATTCATTAGACCTAGTGCCTCGCCTTGGGGTGCTCCCGTTCTCTTTGTGAAGAAGAAAGATGGATCCATGAGACTTTGCATTGACTACCGTGAGCTTAACCGTGTTACCATCAAGAACAAGTATCCTCTACCAAGAATTGAAGATTTGTTTGATCAACTCAAAGGTGCTTCTACTTTCTCCAAGATTGATTTGAGATCCGGTTATCACCAAATTCCCGTTCGTGAGTCCGATATCCCTAAGACCGCCTTTAGCACGAGATATGGACATTTCGAGTTTAAGGTGATGCCCTTTGGTTTAACCAATGCCCCTTCTATCTTCATGGACCAAATGAACCGGACTTTCTGTGAGTTCTTAGACAAGTGTGTTGTGGTCTTCATCGACGATATCCTCATCTTTTCCAAGTCCGAAGAAGAGCATGCCGATCACCTCCATATCATTTTGGGAATCCTCCGTCGTCAAAAGTGGTTTGCCAAATTCTCCAAGTGTGAATTTTGGTTGTCTAAGGTATCTTTTCTAGGCCATGTTATATCTAAGGATGGCGTCATGGTGGACCCTTCGAAGATTGAAGCCGTGATTGAGTGGAAGAGTCCAACCGATGTTGGTGAGATCCGTAGTTTCTTGGGTTTGGCGGGTTACTACCGTCGCTTTGTGAAAGATTTTTCCAAGCTTGCTAGACCGATGACTCAACTTTTGAAGAAGGAGACCAAGTTTGTGTGGACCGAAGCTTGTGAAAGTGCATTCCAAGAGTTGAAGAAGAGGTTGACTACCGCTCCCGTGTTGACCTTGCCCGAGGATGGAGTTGATTTTGATGTGTTTTGTGATGCTTCTAAGATGGGTTTAGGTTGTGTTCTTATGCAAAATAGAAGAGTTGTTGCCTATGCTTCGCGACAATTGAGAGTTCATGAGGTGAACTATCCCACTCATGATTTGGAGTTAGCCGCCATTGTCCATGCTTTGAAGATGTGGAGGCACTACCTCATTGGAGTCCATTGCCGTATCTACTCCGACCATAAGAGTTTGAGGTACATCTTCACCCAAAAGGATTTGAATATGAGACAACGACGATGGTTGGAATTGGTGAATGATTATGACATGGAGCTGTTGTATCATGAAGGTAAGGCAAATGTGGTTGCCGATGCCCTTAGTAGGAAGTCTACTCATTCCTTGAGTGTCATTCGTGTGCTCCCCGACGACCTTTGTGCCGAGTTTCGTAAGCTAAGTTTGCAACTTGTGGAGAGTGGTTTTGATTATCTTAGTGCTATGGTTGCCGAGCCCGTTCTTCACCGAGAGATCCTTGACAGCCTTGTGGACGATGCTACATTTAAAAGTTTTCAAGCCAAGCTCCTTGAAGGGAAAGCAAAGGATTGTGAGATTGACGCTAGAGGTTACCTCCGTTACCGAGGACGCATGTTTGTGCCCGATGCCGTTGATTTGAGGAAGAGAGTTCTAGATGAAGCTCATCTATCCCCTTATTCGATTCACCCCGGAGGAGACAAGATGTATAAAGATTTGAAGCTTCAGTTTTGGTGGCCTAACATGAAGAATGACATTGTGTCATATGTTGGAAGATGTCTTACTTGTCAACAAGTGAAGATTGAGCATAAGAGACCCGGAGGTTTGCTACAACCGTTGAATGTTCCTTTATGGAAGTGGGAGTCCATTTCCATGGATTTTGTTATGGCTTTGCCTAAGACCGTTGGTGGAAAGGATGCCGTATGGGTTGTTGTGGATAGGTTGACCAAGTGTGCTAGGTTCATCCCCATCAAAGAGACTTGGAGTTTAGACCGTCTTGCTAGTGCTTATGTTGAAGAGATCGTTCGTTACCATGGTGTTCCTAAGGAGATCGTTTCGGATCGTGACCCGAGGTTTTGTTCAAGATTTTGGAAAGCTTTGCAAGATGCCATGGGTAGTAAGTTGTTGATGAGTACCGCTTTTCATGCCGCTACCGATGGACAATCCGAGAGGACAATTCAAACTCTAGAAGACTTGTTGCGTGCTTGTGCCCTTGATTTTCATTCTAGTTGGGAGAAGAGCTTACCTTTGGTGGAATTTTCTTACAACAATAGTTATCATACTTCTATCAAGATGGCCCCTTATGAAGCCCTTTATGGAAGGAAATGCCGTAGTCCAATTTGTTGGGACCAAGCAAGTGATGTTCGTGATCTAGGACCCGACAAGTTAGCCGAGACGATTGATCAAGTGAAGCTCATCCGTGAAAGAATGAAAGCCGCCCAAGATCGTCAAAAATCCTATGCCGATGTTCGCCGTCGACCCTTGGAATTTGAGGTTGGAGATAAAGTGTTCTTGAAAGTGTCCCCGATGAAAGGAGTAAAGAGATTTGGAGTTAAAGGGAAGTTGAGTCCGAAGTACATTGGACCGTATGAAGTGATAAAAAGGATTGGTGTCGTGGCTTATAGATTGGATTTGCCCCCGAGTTTGGGTAAAGTTCATGATGTCTTTCACGTTTCTCAACTTAGGAAGTACATTAGCGACCCTAGTCATGTGTTGCAAAATGAGATTCCCGAGCTTGAGCCTAGTCTTTCTTTCGAGGAGAGACCGATTCGTATCTTGGATAAGAAGGAGAAGAAGCTAAGGAGCAAAGTGGTGCCCTTGGTGAAGGTTTTGTGGAAGTGTGGTGATGTAGAAGAAGAGACTTGGGAGCCGGAAGCTTCCATGCGTGTCAAGTACCCTAGTTTGTTTTCTTAAGGTAATACCTTTTCGTTTCAAGTTTCGAGGGCGAAACTTTTTAAAAGGTGGGATGATTGTAACACCCCGCGCTTTCCTTATATTTTTAAATAAACTTTTAAGTAATTTTTATTAAATAATTATTATTTAAAGCTTATTTTCATAAAATATAGCCGTGGCCGTGTAACGGTAATAATAGTGTAGATTTTAATAATATTATTCTCCGACTCGAGTTATAGTAGACTTGGGACGAAAATTCTAGTGGATACCGACTCATTTTGAGTTATTGGGCTTAACTTGACTCATGGGCCTTTTTCCCCTCTTTTCTCTACAAAAACCTCACCTAAACCCTCACAACTTCATCTCCCTCACTTGTAATTTCTGAAATTTCCCAACAACCACCCCACCATTGTTGAACCTTCCCTTACTAACCCTAAAACCACCATATCTCACTCAATTCTTCACCAATCTCGTTCCTTTTCGCGCCATTCTCTTCCTTTTCTCATTTCCCTTCTTTCTAAGGGAGAACTTGGACAACCCGGAGGAGGATAGCTACATCATTGACGAGTCTTTAGAAGATTGAAGTGCAAAAAGGTAACGGTGATGGGTTACTCGACTTTTATGTTAAAATTGTGTGAATTGTGTAGTATTAGACTCACATGAATGTCAAATTTGATGTCTTTCATGCCCTTTGGTGATTTGATGTTGAGTAGAATGCTTGTATGGTAATCCTCACATGTTTAAGGAGTAGTTATGTGCCTTGTTGAAATATGAGACTTGTCTTAAAGAATTTCTCTCATAATTACATGGTTAAACTTTATTTTAATGATTGATAAACAACCCCATATGCTAATTACATCTTGAAAGTGGTAATTTTCTGAGTATTCATCATATTAGAGGAGCATGAAATGATTAAATGAAAGATAGTTGAATTTGGAGGACTTTGGATGTTGTTCATTGTTGTTTTCGTGTACAAGGTGTCCCTGCCGGTGGGCGGCAAAGCCTACCAACCGGCAGCGAGACCATGCCTCCCCGAGTTGAAAAATAAGGAAAATTTAGTATTGCGTGACTTTGCTTGGACCGGCAGTCTCTACCAACCGTGCAAAGCGCCCCTGTGTTTTATTAAGTTCAATGTGTGTCCTCGCCGGTGGACCGTGCAGGTCGGTCTACCAACCGGTAGCGAGGACAAATGCAATTTGGTGTCTTTTATAGCTGGGTGTGTTCCCTGCCGGTGGGCGGCAGCCAACAACAACCAGCAGAGAACACACAATGTGCCATTTTGAACTAAAAGGGACTATAGTTGGTGTTCCCTGCCGGGTGGGCGGCGGAATGGCTCTACCGGAAAACACACATACCGGTATTTTTACCTTGTTTCATCTATAGCGGTGTTCCCTGCCGGTGGGCGGCAGGCCTACTCTAAGCAAAACACACATATCAAAGATTTTTATCTTGTTTCACCTTGCGGCGGTATCCTTTGCCGGTGGGCGCAGCAAGGCCCACACCGAGAGAGTACACCTAATATTGTTTTACTCCTATACTTTATGCATGCCTCACATGAATTGTTTACGTTATGTTTGGGTAACCTTTGTTGCTCGTAATTGTGAACCAAGTGTGACTTTTACATTGTGAGACTACTCGACATACCTTATTTATTTGCCCTCGGACATTGGGTCACGGTTAGGTGCCATTGTTTCCGAGTTGGGCTATTTTCCTTCCGCCTTTTTCGGACCGGGGGTCACGGTTAGGTGACAAGGTTCCGCTTGAGGTTACTCGACTTTCGGGCACGGTTAGGTGTACCATATTTCGAGTCTTGGATACGATTTGGTATCGTTTGTCGAATCGGGTGTCGTCCATCCCGAGAGTCCGCCAGGTTTAGACTAGGACCGTATTATGATCGTCGTCCTACCAAGAGGTTGGAGTCTAGAGGGTTGTCTTGTTTGAGTCTATACTTTGTAATTTGTCTTACATTTGAGTTGAGTCAATATTTGACCGTTGGACCTAATTATTCTTCTCACATTTATGCATAACTACTCTTATTGCATTTTGTATATTAATCATGATTCCCTTGTCACCGTAAGTGTTTATTCTTATACTTGTTTATTTAATTACATTCCTAATTACTTGTATTTTGACATATTGTGGCTGGGAGAACCCTGAGTTACTCCCCACTGACTGTGGCTTTCATATTTATTATGAATGACAGGTTGGTGATGAAGCTTAAGTGGGCAAGACCGTGTGAGCTAGCGAGTTCTTACCTTGGACCTTATTTAGTTATCACATAATAGACTCACCTACTTTTCGAATCTATGTTAATTCGTGGGATATCTTTTCCCCAATAAACAGACTTGTATTGTAAACTTAAAGCTAACTATCTAAACTTATTTATCGTGTTGGTGATACCTCGCGTTGGACTTCATTAGAAGTCTTAAAAGTTTTCAAAAATCTCGTGTTTCCGCCACGATTTACTAGTTATATTTAGTTGCCTCAACGAGGGGTGTCACATCACTCCCGACGATGCTTTCCTTTAGGGTCCCACACCCTAGTACCAATCCTTATGTATCCTTTAGGTCTTACCCTTAGCTCCCATGCTCAACCTTAGCTCCTACGCACCTCCGGAAGCATCTCGAGAAAGAAGTCTCAGGTATGGTCTCTTCTTATGGCTGGCGAGCCTCCTTACGTAGTCTAATGGACTTTAAACGACCCTCCCCGATAGTCGACAGACTCTAAAATGTTCCCGACGACAGGTCCTTGGCTCAGACTCCTTGAGCCGCCTCGCGTCGCCATAGTCGTCAGGTTGTAATCTTCGATTGACCTGATGGCAATACTTTGACTTTCGCCTTGTACAAGCCTCAGTCAAAGTGGGGGCTCGGTAGATACCTCATTTCTGCACCTCCCGCAAACCACCCGGTGATGATTGGGCCGCATGTTTGGTACGCGGAACGGTTTGTGACAGTTCGTAAGATTATCGTCAAGTGATTGCTCAAATATTAATGTTTACCTCTTAGTTGTCATCTACGTCCCGATACGGTCGTTTTGACAGTAATTAGAGTACATTCGGAGTCCGGGCCTAAAACCGTCTCCATTTTCTGATAACCGTTAAAACCCGAGTCAGAATGTTCTGGAGTGTTCCGGATATTTCTATTCCATATTTCATAAATTTTATCTTTTAGTAAGTAATTTCCCGTAATATTCACATAAGATATTAAGGAAAACCGGATTATTTCCGTCCTACCATAACTCAAACACGGAAATCTTTCTTCAGCAGGAGGAAACCTCTTGGGAACAAACGCAGCAGGTGCTGCGCCTCTTCTAAGAGACGCAGTGGCTGCTGCGCCTCTTCCCAGACCCTTTTCTGCATGTTTCTCGTATCTTTTTCATATCTTTCCGAGAGTCACTTCCAAAGAGTCTCCGAAACCCTAATTCCTTCACGTGATTAGTATAAATAGGAGCCTTCGCTCCTCATATTTCTCACGCGAGTGTCCGCCCTTCTCTTCTCCCTTTGCATTCTAGACTTTGTTCTTACTTTTGGCGTCTACGTGCTTGAACTTTCGACCACGTAAGCTCGGATCCTTCTGAGTACCAGCCTCCCCGTTTGCATGACCGACCAATTTGACCAACTACACATCAATCAACTTAATTAATTAATCGTTTTCCTCTCACGAGGGCACTCTCTTTGCATTCGCGTCGAGCATCACTAATCGATATCTTAGTCCTTCTCGTTTCGTCAACATGTAAGTCTGAGGGTGTATAATCTCTTTTATTTATTATATTTTAATTATTGTTGATGGGGCATATTCTGCACCCGCTGACCAGTCAACATATTGAGCAAGGTCAAAGATATCCACAGCAAATCAACAACTTGGACAACTTAACAAGCGCGACTGTCGGCTGTCTCTTGTGCCTCGGCCACGGCAGCCCAGCCAGAGGCACATATCCGCGAACTCATATCCAAGAACCCTCGGCGGCGAGTCAACAGGGCCCGCCGGCCTGCCATGGGTCCCTCGGCCGAGGGTAGAACAGACTTTCCACCTGCTCTGCCACTTGGCCACTTGGCCACTACGTGACAAAATGTGAAAGTCTATAAATACTCCTCAACTCTCATTGAGGAAAGGAGGCAATTGATCCCACAACTAAAACCTAAATACACTATTCATCTGGTAATATCTCCCTTATCTCTCTACAATACGTATCTAGCCAAGTAACACAGCTTAATCCTTTAAGTTTACTGACTTGAGCGTCGGAGTGAGTACGCTTGGCACACAGCCAAGCCCTCAGTTCGTTCATTGTTGCAGGAGAGGCCGAGAGGGACGATAGAAGCAAGAAGGGTTCAACTCAAGACATTATTCTACAAGCCACGGGTGGTAACTAGTAACTGCTCTGGAAATTACACCCGGAACAATTGGCGCCGTCTGTGGGGAAAGATACTAGAAGCTAGTCACATTCATTCCCAAACAAAAACAAAACTCAAAACAAAAACCCACCCAAAAAGCTAAAGAAGATGTCGAAAGAACCAGAGAAGGTGTTGGTGGAAAACGAATTCTAGGTTAGTGGTAGACCTTAGTCCTTCCCGCACTCGCGGGAGGACGTCGTCGCCGCAGCACCGACGAGGCATGCCCCAGAGGAGTGAAAGAAGTCCGACTCACCAGAGTCGGAGAAGAAGCCCGACCCGCCACGGGGAGGGGAGCCGGATTAAGGATACAAGGAGCCGATCGCCGCGTGTCGTTCGACACGTGGTCAGACAGCCCCTCAATGACTATGTCCTTGACGTCCCGGTGCCGACTAAGCTAAAGTTGCCGCCCATATCATACAAAGGAGAAGGTGACCCAAGCGACCAGAGCCGGTACATGCAATCGAGCCAAAACCTCGATCACCTCGGCTAAAGCCGGGAGTGACGGGGGAACGAGCCGAAAGATGCAATCGAGCCAAAATCTCGATCACCTCGGCCAAAGTCGGGAGTGACGGGGGAACGAGCCGAAAGATGCAATCAAGCCAAAACCTCGATCACCTCGGCTAAAGCCGGGAGTGACGGGGGAACAAGCCGGTAAATGCAATCGAGCCAAAACCTCGATCACCTCAGCTAAAGCCGGGAGTGACGGGGGAACGAGCCGAAAGATGCAATCAAGCCAAAACCTCGATCACCTCGGCCAAAGCCGGGAGTGACGGGGGAACGAGCCGGTAAATGCAATCGAGCCAAAACCTCGATCACCTCGGCTAATTAAAACCGAGGGCGACGGGGGAACGAGCCGATATGCCTAGATATTTACAACGGCAGTCAGAACGTAAACTCGATCACCTCGGCTAACTAAGACCGAGAGTGACGAGGGAACCACGACTTGCCCTCGGCTAATTAAGACCGAGCTTAAGAATGTATAAGTACCGTTGAGACGCAAATCTGACACCTCGGCGAATTAAGACCGAGCGTGAACGAGGACGCGATCAATAATGGTCTATAGATACGAACGTTGTCGCGCCGTAACCCCGATTCCCTCGGCCAAGGCCGGGAAGCAGCGGGGCCACAACGACCGATACGCTAACATGTTTACAGCGGCGGTTGGGACACGCTCCTTGACAGAATGCCAATCGACGTATCTTCTTCAACACGCTACTTGGTATCTACTTGACAAACGGTCCACTCTCAGCCCTGGTCTCGGCCAACGTCCCTCTCTTTTCCACATCGGATGTCCATTACACATCCATGTGGAGGGGGATAGGTGCGGCCTAAGCGAGAACCAAGCCGAGGTAGAAGAAGCGGGCGAAAAAATTTTTACTTGCGCAGAATATATGCTCAACACACATCGGAGCCCATACCACGGCATAGACTACGCTGGGGGCAAATTGATGGGGCATATTCTGCACCCGCTGACCAGTCAACATATTGAGCAAGGTCAAAGATATCCACAGCAAATCAACAACTTGGACAGCCTAACCGACGCAGCCTGTCGGCCTGTCTCTTGTGCCTCGGCCACGGCGACCCGGTAGAGGCACATATCCGCGAACTCATATCCAAGAACCCTCGGCGGCGAGTCAACAGGGCCCGCCGGCCTGCCATGGGTCCCTCGGCCGAGGGTAGAACAGACTTTCCACCTGCTCTGCCACTTGGCCACTTGGCCACTACGTGACAAAAGGTGAAAGTCTATAAATACTCCTCAACTCTCATTGAGGAAAGGAGGCAATTGATCCCACAACTAAAACCTAAATACACTATTCATCTGGTAATATCTCCCTTATCTCTCTACAATACGTATCTAGCCAAGTAACACAGCTTAATCCTTTAAGTTTACTGACTTGAGCGTCGGAGTGAGTACGCTTGCACACAAGCCCTCGCCTCGTTCATTGTTGCAGGAGAGGCCGAGAGGGACGATAGAAGCAAGAAGGGTTCAACTCAAGACATTATTCTACAAGCCACGGGTGGTAACTAGTAACTGCTCTGGAAATTACACCCGGAACAATTGTATAATCAATTGTAAGGTTTATGTCGAAAGTACCATTAAAACCGATTTCTAAAACTATGCTTTAAAACCTCTTTTTACGGATTTCCAGTAGGTAACCGTCGAGAAAGGACGCAGCAACTGCTGCGCCTCTTCGAAGGAGCGCAGTACCTGCTGCGCCTCTTCGTGAGTCTGCCGCAGTTCCTGCTTCCTTTCTTCTTCGTTCGTCCTCTGTTATTCGTCTCAAAATCCTTTTGATTGTTTCGTTTGTTTCGTTAATTCTTCGCCATAATAGCATAATTAATTCACATGTATATTAATCTTCATCACTAACATGCTTTAATCATCGCAAATCCGACTTAAATCCCTAATAATCTCATATTTGCGGGTTTTCGTCATTAAATTCAATTCCGGGTTATAGAGATTCAATTTGTTCATATTGGGTTTCTGGAATTCGTCTTTGATATAGTTTTCATCTGTTATTTGTCATATCCATCGTATCTAACTTAAACAATTGAATTAATTTGTTTGACTCATTAATATTTTTCACTTCTGTCATTATTCCATCTTGTAATTAATTCATTCAAGTCCGTCTTATCCATGTTTTACTGTTTTCATGACCCATTCATATGTTAAATAACCTATTAATCACTTTCATCCGAGTAAATAATTTAATCCATCATTAAAATCACCAATTGACATTAACGGCTTGCAATTACGGCTTCACAACCAGAACTGAGCCAAGGAACAGACGCAGTGTCTGCTGCGCCTATTCCAAAGGACGCAGCTCTGCTGCGCCTGTTCCTGGCTGAGTTCTGTCTCTGAACTCCGTTTCTGCCTTGACATAATTGAATTAGTTTGCATATTAACTAACTATTATCTGTAGTATCACGCTAATTCCTGTTCGTTAATTCCTTTATTCTTTTTTTCTCAAATTATCCGTTTTAAAAGGTATTTTCGACATAAATCGCCTAATCCGATGTAATTAATGTAATTTTCACTATTGTAATTTATATTTATTGTATTTCTTTTATTGTATTTATTTTATTGTTTGTATGTTTTCACATGTAATTGAACATTAAATCCTACTTCGACCCAATTGATTGCTAAACTATGTGTCAACCGACTTAGTATTAATTCTCACATGCTAGGATTAAAACTTGGATGTTGCATTGCATGCATGTAGCCGACGGTATATCAAGTACGAATAACTTCCCTAATCATTAGTAGAGGCCGCTATCGAGGCGGGCGGGATTAGGTGTTCGATCAAAAGAGCTTCCTAATACGTACCCTCACCCCTTACTCCAGATATCTGTGAACACCCGTGTTCATTGGCATCCACGAGAGTCATTCTAGACATAGAATGCTAAGGGTAACGATTGCTTAGTGTTCATGTCTCTACTTTGTGTCTTGACATGACGCGAGGTACTCGAACGGTTCCAATTTCCCATAAAAATTGGTGGCGACTCCATACAAAATGCAAACGCTTTTTTGTTCCCAAGCGCCCCCGTGGCCCATGTCCACACTTGTGGACGTAGCTAACACACCGTTAGTGAACCACGTAAATCTGTGCGTTTGTCTCTTTATTGTTTTTATCAGTTCTTTCTTGCTTATGTTATAACAGCAGCTTATCACGAAAGGTATACATAAAGCTTCCCATTTTCGAACTTCTATTTATTTATTCCTGGCTACTTACGTGAAATTTTCTCATTGTCCTCTTTTTTTAATCAAAGTGATCATTGGATGTTGGCTGCAATTAATTCATCTGAAAGTATTGTGTATTGGTGTGATCCTGCTGGGTATACGGAGCCTCGAACGTTTATCATGGAAATAATTAATAGGTAAATCATGTATATTACATGTTAGTGCGTGATTTGAATTATGTTTGACATGATGACTTATTTTAGTTAAATCAAATACAGAGCCTTCGAGAAAAGAAACTCTATCGATCCACTAGCAGGGCTCGAGGCAAAACCAGTTACTTGGAGAATAATTAAGGTATATCTTTTATATTGTCACCTGATAGACTACTTAGACTATAGTTGAGTCATGTTAAATTTGATGGATTTTGGTCTGTTGGTGCGTGCATCATCTAAATGTGCCGCATATTGAGCACTTACGGTCAGAATATGCCCTGAGTTTTTGCATCATGTTGATGGGTAATGGGATTAATTCTACTGTCATTTCTGGGCCTAGGGAGTTTTGTTGACGGGTTTTCGACCTTCACTTCCGCTACCTTTAGTATGTCTCTCCTTCTTTCTCACTAAATTGCTACTTTGTGGTGTTAAACTTTCAATGATAAGTAGATTCATTTAAGTGATGCCAAATCATTTGGAGTCTCTACCTTTGTATATATTACTGTATTTTTGTCAAGTTAACAAGTTGCACCATAGTTCTACAACCTGAAAATGATAGTACTATAAAAAGTATTAAGTTAATAAACTCAATTGCGTCTGCCATTGTGATTGTAACTCTCTTTGGCTTCACTTATTTTGGCATGTCACCATGCGAGACTTGTTTTTTTTTTTGGGTGATCGATTTGCACCGATCGGTTTGTGCGAAAGACTTTTTTTTTTGGCCTGATCAAGCTTTGCATTCTCGTCATTTTTGCATCATGCTTTATTTTGGCCTGTTTTTGGTCGGAGTAGATATGACATATATATGTATATGAGATTGGTTTTTGTTTTAGTGTCCTCGCTAGCCTGATGGGAGCGTATTATACGGGTATTATATTTGTCGATATATGTTGGAGCTAGTCAAAGGAAGATATATTAATATTACCCCAAATGTATGTATTTTTTTTCTTCATTTCAATTATTTTCATCGCTTTGCTTATTATAATCTCCATCTTATTAATTGCTTTACTTTACACGTCATATATATAGCATATTAACTAAATTTTTGGATGTCCTATATATATAGTTCATGCTTAACGCCCCAAAGACATATACGGTTGAGCAAATCGACGAGGTGCGGAATATTTGGGCGGAATTCACACTCAATTTTAAGCCGAAAAATAATGGTGGATGAAGCCGATTACAATTTCTTGATGTTCAATTATTTGTGCACTTATATTACATGCTACTAAGTAATAACGATTCAAGGATTTTTATTTATATTTTGCAAGTATGAAAGTACGTTTGTAGCCTATGCGCTATTACAAACATTAAACGATGTATATTTTTTCAAGGATTTGTCCTTGTTAATTCTAATAAAATTTGTTGCGTAAAATATGCTGGAGTTCCTGAATTTTAATGCAGGTTTAATTCTTATATGAGCTATATATACGATTCAATCGTGTAGGAATTACGATAAAAAAGGAAATATAAAAAAAAACACTTTTCAAAGAGAACGGTTAATTGTTAAACCTGTTCTATTTGAAATGGTACAACAATGGCGCCAAATGGTATATCAAAGAGCACGCCTTAACAAACAGGACGGTTGTATCATCCCCCGTTCTCTTTGAAAAGGTTCAACAATGGCGCCAAATACCTCTGTCAAAGAGAACGCCTTAACAAAGAACCCGGTCCCCTTTTACACCCGTGCTGTTTGAAATATCAATGAGAGCGGTTCCCATTAGCAACCGTGCTATTTGAAATAACAATGAGCACGGGTTGACCATTTACCAACCGTTCTCATATGTCAAAGAGAACGCTTGGCCACAGGCTGGTTGAAAGGCGCATTTAGAACGGTGCTTGACCGTTCTCTTTAATGGTTATTGTAGTAGTGATAATGCAGCTAATAGACGCAATCGCCTTCTCCGCTTCGGCAACCTGCATAACTAAAATAAGACAATCTGTAACTAGTCTAATATGGAGATAGCCTTCGTCCAAGACCCATTTAAGCGCCATGATAGCAGCATGTCCTTCGGCATGCAGGGCAGAAGAAGCAAGTACTACTTACTATATATTACTTGTAGTTTGTTGAGTTGACCATTGTTATGATAATGCTTCTTAATTATGGAATGACCTTCTTAGAATGTAATTGTTTGAGGCATAATAAAGGCCATTGAGAATATAGTTGGTGTCGTGATCAAGCTTATAATATCAGATTGCTCATTGCCAGGTAATCCTACAAATGAACCTTATTATACCAACTGTGCATTGTTTATGGGTGATAAAAGGTAAAAATGAACACATAACTTGGGAAAAACAAGTGCACAATCAACTTAACCCCCACAAACATTCCTACAACAAAATAACAAAATTGTGTTGGGAATAGAATGTCTCCCGACAACCTAAGAATATATGGCAAAACAAGCCACAAATAGGTACTATGAAATCTTGCCAAATATTCAGATACGAAAAATATAAACAAATGGAGCGATATTAATCAACAGTTATTGTTGAAAGACTGAAAAAAAAAAGTAATTAGATAGATTCAACATGGACAACAAGTGACAAAAGCCAACAAAGTCACATAAAATAGCCGGCTGACACCACCGCAAGTGCCACCTTTACTTTCAAAAAATTCATCATCATCAAACATAAGGCTAAACATAAAAGTCCTCTGAATTTCACGGGCAAAAGAACTAGTTTGTGTTAAAAAGGTGTGTGAGTTGGTCATTTTATTTTAAACCTAAACACTTTTATATAGGATAGTCCGCCCATATTATGCGATTATTTTACAACATAGTTACTCTACTTTTCTTATAGGCTATCATAAGATTATTTTTTTTACCATTAATTATTATAAAAATTACCTATAGCTATTTTCTTCAGCTTGGTCATTTATTTACCTTTATTTTAGGTACAAAAACTATTTTTTTAATCACTACTTATTTATGCGCCTATTATTATGACCCATGCATTTTTTGCACGATTTAAAACTAGTATTAGTTTTTTTTTTTTTTTTTTTTTTTTTTGGGTCAATCGAAGCGCGCACTTAGTCGCATTACAATATAGGGGAGGGGGGATTCGAACCTGAAACCTATTGTCCACTAAAACTAGTATTAGTAAAAGAGTAAAATCTGAACCTGAACGAGCAACTAGTATAAGCTAACCCGACAGAACCGCTTAAGCGTACTGAGCTCATTTACACCCCCACTAGGACTTTACCAACCTCGCATCATAAACCGGTTCGAACACTGGTATTCTGGTAACCTTGCTAGCCGCCGCCACCTCCACCATCCCCACCACCGCTAGAACCACCGTAACAATTCTACAATAGTTTATCACTTCAACTTCCGCGCGAAAATAATCAACTCGCAATTCGATCACTTCGCTCAACTTCGCCCAAATTAAAGGCTTGACATGGTAACTAGGGTTTCACTTCACGATTATAGCAGCAGAATTCATGATGATCATCATGACAATAATCACATTAAAAATGACGATAATTATGATATTCATACTAATTTAAGATCCGCAGATACCTATTTTGATAGCACTATGGATGAAATTAATCCTGATGAAATTGAAAGGATTAGCGGTATCGGTCACGAAGCGACCGCCGGTGATAGTTTGGACCGCAATGAAGGTTCTAACTCTGTTGTAAGTGTTTTTTTTTTCCAATTTTTTGATTTTTAATTGTTTTTTTTTTATTAGTTATTTTTGTGTATTTTGACTGTGATATGTATGTGTTACCCATTGATTGAAATGAGAAAAAGTAATGATTTTTGTATTCGTATCGATTCGATGATAGTCTGGAAGAAATTATTCTCAGTAGATGAGTAATTTGATATTGTTCTTGCTTGATTGATCATTTCCATGTCATGTTGGAATAAGGTTTCGCAAGACGGAATTAGTATATTACAGTGTTACTTTCTCTTTTCATAATCCTGTGATTGAGCCTTAGTGGTTATGTCTATGTTCTCAAGAGGAATTATATAGCTCAAGGAGATGCGATACGAGTTAGACATAGGAGAAAGATGGAAGGAGGCTGCTGAAATGAGTGTTGAACTGTTGATGACTTGAAATGTTAGTTAGGCATAAACAGATAATATTTACGGAATGCTGTTAATCATAACAATGAATATGTAAGAGTAGGGATGAGACATTGTATTAAACGACAACGAAGGAGGAAGCAAGATAACCATTTTGCCCGGTCTTGGACACATTTTTCCTCTCTTGAAGTAGCATCGAGTTTTTCATTTTGGATGATAAAAACCATTTGCAGCCATTATTTTCTTGTACATTTCCTTAAGAATCTAGGATAAGGCTTCTGCTCCCGAGATGATCAAATAGGTGGATAATAGGACTCAAGTATCAGCCACGATATCTTACTAAAATCACTAATAATACAGCTCTCACTTGCTCAAAGTAAGGCTCATATGTTATTCTATGAGTACTGGTTGACAATGAAGATGAAGGACTAAAACTTAAGCTGGTAATATAATAAAAGGGCAATTATCTTGATTGAGATAGGTCAGTGGGAAATAATTGGTACAGCCAGAAACATCCTTCGTGCTTCTATGGTATCTGGGACTACTTGGAGGCCTTTTTACTATCGAGATACTTTCCTCAACCAAAGGAGATAAAATTAGGATTTTGAAAGAGTGACTAGATCTACATGAATTCTAGCTACCACAAAATGAAACTGATTGAGACAAAGTGTGTGTGTATTAAATTCTCAAACTGTTTCGTGTGTCGTGGACTTGTGGAATTTTTTTACCTTTGGTCTATGATTTCTGGTGCTTTGGGCAATTAGGCTAGGATTTTCAGATGTAATTGACGTGTCTCATGGCGCATAATTGGCACTTACTGGAAAAGCTAGATCACCCAATTTTGAAATCGTATTTGGATGTGATATGAGCTAGATGTCAGCAGCTGACCAAAAGCTTTCTTACAAGTAACAAAGCTGGTTTATGAGTTGATTTTTCAGTTTCCTTCCCATATAGTAGTAAAGAGATATCGAGAAGCTAATGGGTCAATTTTCGTTTTTCTGGTACGAGCACCCGAGTAGAAAATTTGACAAATGACCCATCTTATGTCTTTGGCTTCCAAAAAAAGGTCTGAGACACAGACAGTTTCATACTTTCATGATTCCTTTTCCTTTGTTTCACGTAATTATCAATTTCTTTAAAAAACATGATGGGCGAAACTTTGTGCATCAGTGCATCTTCTTCTTTGAAGTAACCTTTATGGACCCTTAGCCAGGGGTTTGTCCTTTTGTTACTTCTTCTTCTCTGGTCGATCTATTTCTGTTTTTGTTCCAAATAAGGTCCTAAATCTCATTTTGGTCAGCTTCTCATTTTAATGATAAAAGACTATGTGCGTTGTGTACATCTAGGACTGTTTGGACGAGCGGTACAAGGACCCTATGCAGATTCCAAGTATTGGGGCTGAAGATGATCGGTCGAGCCTTGAGAGTAGTGGCTCCTTAAGAAACTCATGCAATGAATTAACCATGAAGGGTACTTTCTGCAGCTTTGTTTTCTTCTGTATTTTTTAACGAGCAAGAAATTTACTACAAGGCTCCATCAACTGATATAAACGGTTCTTATCAGATGTTTTACCGATTGAAACTGCCAGGACACGATTCTTGCAAGTAATTGTGGATAATTTTATCAGCGAGCATGTAATAGTAAAGCAGGGTGGCTTTATCGATGATACTGCTGAGCCTGGAGAAGATAGTATGAACAAGAGAAAGTCTGGTGAAATTCAGTATGAAGGAGATCCAAGGTTTGTTTTGCCATTGATGTATGTGGCTAACGTGTATGAAACTTTGGTAAATGAAGTGAACCTGAAAATTGCTTCGCTAAATGGCTTACGTGAGAAGACGATTGGAGTGGCTCTTGAAGCGTCTGGTGGGCTTTACAGAAAGCTTACCAAAAAATTTCCAAAATCAGGTAGGGCTGTTGATCAGGATGTGTTTGTTGTTGCGCAAGGCCGCAAGTTAGTTACCTCTATGCTGGAACGCATCATCTTCTTCTTAATGTGAAGTTGTTTGAGTTTAGGTTTCGTGCCTCCAATCTCACAAAGCGGGTTAGATAAATCATCTTGAATGAAAGAGCATAAATGTTCATTAAATCAGGGGAATAGGTGAGTCATCCTAATGATGACTGAAGAGCCAAAGTGCTCACTAAATCTAAAATCTTAGCTCTGTTCTTGGAAACCCTTCCTAAACTCGCAACCACTATTATCAGTTATATGCCATTATGTGAGTCTTGGTACTTCTATAGAAAGACTTTGCTTCCAAAACAAATGCCTTTACATGGCATCAATTACTTTATTAACTAACAAAAAATGGCATTGGACTGGAAACTCAATATTGAAGCCTTTGTGTAGCTAGCACAAGGTTTTAGACAGGTCACAGGTGTGGACAATATTTTCAAAATTATAATTTATTCAAATAGTATTTTGGTCATTTAGAGAAACTGTTGTTCGAGGAAGGTATATGAGATATGTTACCATCTCCTTAATGATTCTAAGAGCTCTTTTGAAGCTTAAGTGCCTAATTGCGCAACAGCTTTTTTGTTTGTTGGACTCATTTTCTGGGGTGTTTGTCGCCGTTTGTAGTGGGAGTATTATCGCTAACTTTAGCTGTATATCTGTACATAGGTTCATATTCGTTTAAAAGACGGGAATTGGCTACTTCAATGGAAACGAGGAAGAGGTTTCCGGAATTGGTTGTGCAAGAAGAGAAGCGGATTCGTTTTGTGGTGGCCAATGGCTTAAGTATTATTGAAAAACCAATTGAGGTGCCTACTGGGGATGCAGAATGGTTAGTTCAATTATATATGGAGTATTTCAGTTATCTCTTAGGCTTACGTTTTCCTTAGTTGACTATTTTATACCCTGCTTAGGCACTCTTATAGTTCTCTGGCCTTCCTATTTGAAAGGCAATAATCAATGCTTTCTCTTATTCGGTCTCACATCCACAGAAGTCCTTTAGAGACGCCATCACTGAGCCATATTCATGTTTATGGCTGAATTTGACGCAGCCTTCCACTTTCTAACTTGTATCTAGCTTTCTTGTGGCTGTAGGTTTAAGCGTGTAACAGGTCGGTCCGAAGTAGCAATTACCGCCACTGATTATAAGTTCTATAACCCTAGACATAAAGTTAGGCGTGCCTCTTTGAATGCTTCCCCATCTGTTTCTGGTCTTTTTGTAAGTTCATTTTTCATCTTGACTTGATATTTTTTTTGAGTTTACAAGAGGTTTGATCTGCTATTGCATCGGCACATCTAAGAAATTTGACAATTTTTATGTTCTCAGTCATACCATGGCTCCAGCGACCACGAATTTCAGTCTGCATCAGAGGTTTGTTATCAGTCTCTTCTCTCTTTTCTCATTTCCTTATGTACCTTTTATGCTGTGCAAGTAGCATTCTAGCCATATAGCTGACCAATTATTTGGGGCTTAGGCTTTGTTGTTGGAGTTATTGCTTATGCTGTATTCATTGTTCGGCATTTCTCTTAGAGGAAGAAAATGGAAATCAGTTCTAAATGTGTGAAATTTTTCATGAAAATGGTATGTTTGAGAAGAGTTTAAAGGTGTCTTTTTAAAGCTTGGGGTGCGTCTAAAATTTCAGAGTGGTTGATGGCGCCTGTAAATTCTCGTCAAGGTGTTGACTTTGAAATTAATAAGAGCGACTGGCAACTCGTAGCATGGTTTTAAATATCAGCCGTGACAATGATTTGTGACCGAGTTATTAATGTTTTGGAGGTGATGGTGACCATAGTTAGAGAGATTAGACCACGACCATGACAACAAAGATTTAATATTATGCTCATAAGCTTCTTGGTTCTTATTTTTTTGTCCTTGGTTGTTATGTCTTTGAGGTCGATCTTGAAAAGGCTTTTGAGCTTTGGGCATGTTTTCTGGTCTATGTACACTCAAAACAGGATAGACTTGCCTAGAATACGGAGAAAGTACTTACTTTTTTTTTGATGTCTCAATTCTCAACTACTTGTTTTTCAACCACTTGCGAGATGTTCATATTGGTATGCACTATGTACTTTAGTAAACGAAGCAATGGAGGTAAGACTTTTGAGTTACTCTTTTTTAAGACCGTCTTAAGCTTAGGACATAGCCATTATAGCCATCATTAAATGAACCACACACATGGAAAGATGCCGTCTTCAACTTAGCGGTCTCAAATGAGATTTTTGTAGAGACTTATAGTACGAAGCAACTACTCGAATAATTCCTGTCAACGCCTTACAATCTCCCACCACCTCTTTACGGATAATACCTTATTATCAATATTTTCTTGTAAACCCAATGAGGATAACTTAAGGGCTCATGAGGTGTTCGTTAGTCTTGCTAGAATCAATGTGAGACCTTTAAATTAATCTCACAAGAGTGTGCCTATCCCCATTGGTAATTTGCCTTATCTTATTTCATTGGCTGATATTTTTGGTTGTGCCGTGGATTATCTCCTTTTTTTTTCGTACTTAGATCTCCGTCTTGGTGCACCTAGTGCAAATTGGTGTGGGATCCCATATTTTAAGGTTTTAACTGAGACTTGCTGGGTTAAAGTTGAATCTTTTCTCTAAAGTGCCATTTCACTCTTTCTAATAGCCCCTTGTCAGCTTACTATGTCTCGTTCACTATCTCAGCTAGTGTCATTTCAAAGCTTGAAAATGAAATCAACATGATTTCTTGTCGGGTGACAAAGATTTGCACAAAGGTTGGGTTGCTGAGTGCTAATCTCTCTATGTCTTGTCGTATCTCAGAATCCAGGAGACCCGATTACACCATCAAAACAGAATCTGGTGACGGTGGCTCATCAGCCTCAATATCAACCAGTTCTCCTGAACCATCATCACTCTTTTCAACATAATCAATCGGCCACTCTTATATCCTGCTCTCATGAAAGTGGACAGTCTTCCCATTTACATGACATTTCTCATGTCCACGAGTCCCCGACTCTTTCTCAGAACATGGCGTCAGTGGAGCCACTTGCAGGAACTCAAGCTGTAGATCGTTTGAATATGATGGTAATATTACTCCGTATTTTACATTTTTCCTCTCGTTTCATTTCCTTCCAGTTTTATGTTTTTTTTTTTTGTTAATTATTCCCCCAAGGATGGTTTTTCCCCCCTACAAATTCTACGTTCTTCCTGTATTCTACTAATTTTCGTGATCATTTGACACGTTACCTTTACAGCCATCTATTCCCGCAAAGTTCTGCGATGAATGCGGGTCTCCTTATGTAAGGCCAACGTCCAAATTTTGTTCGCAGTGTGGTACTAAGAGGTTTGGAATATAAAAATGCTTATATCCCCGTAAGGATCCAGGACTTCTAGAGGGAGTAGATTGTTTTTACACAATTTCATCAGTGTTACCGGCTTACCGCTTGCTAGTACTCTGTAATTCCAGTGCTAATTTATTTTACCTCAGCATGTATTTTAGCAAGTACTCTGTAACAGCTTACATAGCTTGTGAAAAATGGCAGTCTTCGTGTTCTTTGTGACCGAGGTACTTGGTGTAGTTGTATATTTTCATCTGGTGTAGAGGTAGGTTTTGGATATTGACGATTTTGAACAATAGTTGAAGGTATCACCCCCCAAAACGGTTTCAACAGCTAATTTAGTAACATTTGCTGTATCTTGTACATTGTTATATCATTGCAAACAAGTCTTAGCATTCGATCAGGGAGATCCTCACGCCTTAAAGAATTCTCAAGAGTCACCCTTTTGTTCGTCAAACAATGGAAATTTGCTGAATTTCACCGAAAGTATGCATAGTGTATGTCAAATGTGTGGGGTTAATTGATGAATTGTGAAAAATGAGAAGACCCCTGCGATTCTGCGAAGGTTCTGATTGAGGACGATAAAACACAATTTTCAGACTTTTTGTTATGAGATGCATTCATATGAGGGTTAGTTATTAGAATATTTGATTTCAGACTGTGTCAAATGAGACGGTCTTACTGCAGGAGACCTCCCCTCGTAATATGGAGAAGACATACAGGACCTCTACTTGAAGGATAAGACACAAAAATAAAAGAAATGGTCAGATATACAGGAGTAACAGGACCTCAAGGGATGAGACACATAAATAAAGAAATGATCCAAAAATTTACGAAATTGAGTTGCGAAGTAGTCATTGCCATAACTATCCTCAGTTATCCTCCCATTCACAATTCTTAAACCAAACTTCAAAATAAACATGACAGCCGATTTCTAGAAACATTATGACATAAAACAACTAGTCACAGGTTACACAGTAGTCGATATATTGACGAGAATTAAAGATCCAGACGATAACAAAGAAGACATAGTAAGAGTGTAAGACCCACGAAACATCCGTAGAAGCGAAACCTGCAGATCATAGCAATAAAATTAATCCAGATATCACAATGCTGCAGATAATACCAGTCCACAGCGAGTAATAACGCAGAATTCAAACGCCAGGATCAAGCACAGGAAGCCTGCAATGCAAACTAACCGACTTATCAGTCTGCCTTGAACCCGGAACAAAGAACTGAAAAACCACAGTCAAAGAACCACCCTGTGATCCAACACCATAGAAACCACAGTCGGGTTTCGCTAAGTGACACTGCAAACACTTAGCAAAATGCTTCATACCCACCAACACACTTGTCCCATTTCCGCTATTCCCACCACTCTCCACCTCACTATCCTCCCCTACTATCATCAACCTCTTGAATTCCGCCCCAAGCGTAACCAAACTACTCGAAACCTTCAACGAAAGCTCCCCATTAAAGGCAATTCCAACCTCCATCACATCTCCCAATTGTTTCATCCTCTCAACAAAATTCAACATCCTGTCTAACTCACTGATCCCTACCAGAGTCCTAGGCAAGTCCTGTGCATCATCAAGAGCAGTCTGCAGCTCCACGACTTGCGCTCTCGACATTGGTTTCGATATAGGAATGTCCTGAATTACGGCCGAGGCGTACCCTTTTGTCTCGAAGGTCAAAAAAGGCATTGGGCAGGTGGAATTCGGAGGAAGTTTTTTAACAAGCTTAATTTGGAGTTGATCAGCGGCCGATGAAATAGCGGCCGCTGACCGAAGCGCTCGTAGAAGGAGCGAAAGATCGAGGGAGAAAGCGATTCGATCATCGTTTTGAGACGAGATACGATAATCGGAAAAGAGACATTCCTTACGGAATTGAGCAATTGATTGAACACCATCATTAGAAAGAAGATTATGAAGGAAAAAAGTGTGTTCTTTGGTTAGATAAACATGGCAGATTTTACCCATTTTTTCAAGAGCAGGGATGAATCTTTTCTCTAAGAGGGTTACTCCATTTTCAGTCAGGAATGCCTTGAATTTCATGGTAACACAAATTGCAGAAAGAAAAGAGAGAGATTGGGAAGAAGAGAGTTTGTAAGTGTAATGCGCGTAAGGTGTTTGTGGAAATGTCTAGCTGAAATTAGGGTTTCATTCAAAGTTTCGAATTGGGGATTTTGCGCGGGGGTGCTGAATTAGAAGCGCGTGTTTTGGGTTTTGGAAAGCCTCCGTGTCGAAATATATACTTATTCTCCTTTACGATCGTCTTACGTAGTTATTGCGTAAAACGGCCAATAAAATACGAATAATATTGATTGAAGTAAAGGGTTAGTCACTTAAGAGATTCGTCTTGCAAAATTGAGGACGGTTTTGGAAAGAGTTTAATTCTATTTGTTGTTTAACTCAGGGTCTAATCATTTGATGAAATATTGAGAGGTTTAATCTTAAGATTATACAAAATAGAGGAGCACGATTACCACAATTACGGTGCAATATAAGTTGGTTAAGGTTTTTTTTAGAAAAATTAAAGAAATGATTGAATAAATAAGACGTGTAAAAAAATCCGGCCAAAGCAAGAACAACTACTCTTATAGAACAAAATTATTTTCTAGATCAATCTATATCCTAAGATGAAAAGATTTAAAAAAAAATACTCGTATCTCCTGTGTAAGTAGAGATTTGTAAGAATAGTAAACAAGAATAAAAACAAATCAAAATCTTAAGTAAAGAAAATAGGCTTTCTTTCTCAATAGGTGGATTATACATCTGATGTATTACCACCAATTCATTAGTTTCTGAGCATTATAACAAAAAAATTTGAATTTTGTTTTAAAAATTTTGAGTTTTACTAGAAAGTTTCTGAGTTTATTCATTTAAACATTAAGCTCTAAAAAATTACAATAAACTCAAAAACATTACATATAAATTTAGTAAAATTATATTTTTCATCTTATATAAATACATTTACTACGAAAACATTTTGTAATTCGGTTAATGTGTCGTAAAGCAATATTAACTTTGGAGCTACATAATAAATATTTTCCATGAATAACCCAGCTTGTAATTTAACGTGGCGTTGAGTTGCACATTCTCAAACATATACTACTTCTGAGTCTCGGTTATTTATTTATCATTTCCATTTTATGACGTCTCATTCATTTATTAGTCCCATCATTTGTTTACTTTTCCATTTTATGATGTCTCACTCATCTATTCATTACATACGTAAATCAGTCATAATCTTTTTAGAAATTGCAGACGGCTTTCTGCAATTCTGAGCTACATGTTTCTTCATATTTTTTTATACAGGCAGAATTGGAAAATAAAATGGGCGCAAATTGAGCGTGCTAGAAATCTAGAATTGTTGCTTATCGCTCCATAGCATTTACGCGTAGTCTGGTTTCAGGGACACCAGAAATAAAATTGTACGGAGTATACTATAATATAAAATTAAATAAAATTTTACAAAGCATATGATTTCCGAATAATTTCAGGCACAGCCTGCCGTACACAGAGGCTAACAGCCTGTACGATCGAGTATCGATCTGAATTCGAAGGCATCAACCTCAACAGTACCCCTTGCACCAAAAAGAGAAGTACTGATAAACTGCAACAATGTTTATCATGCATTCTACAGGAGCTGTTCCTCTGCATTTCAAGGCATTCTAACCGGAACCAATTCCTTTCTGTAGTATGATAATCTTTAAAAATCCAACATAATCCTTCAAAATAAAGAGGTTGATTTCCATAAATCCCCAAAGTAGCTGGGTAACTGGTTTACTGTGGACTGTATTCATCAACCCTTCAACCAAGGCTCACAAAAGTAATAAACTAACCAGTATCACGAATGGATTAAAAAATGTCTGTCAACAGAGACTAGTACCCTTCTTGATCCCGTGTTCTGAGAACTTGGATAGGACATTTCCTTACCCAGACCTATTTGCCACGTGATCGTTTCGATGAACTGCCACGTGGTCGTTTCGATGAACTGCCTCTGGGACCATATGGTCCGAATGTATTTGCGCTATACCCAGTTAAGGATTCGGCCCTGAGCGTTGGCCTTGTTTGTAGTGGCACCACAGGTGGCTCAACGACCATTGGTACTGAACGGAAAGCCGTGGCAGGATGGTTTTCTCTTCGCGAGGCTTCTATTCTGGGTTGTGGTGCCATAGGTCGCACAACCACCATTGGCACAGACTGGGAAGGATGGTTTTGCCTTCGTGGGGCTTCTACTGTGGGTTTATTACCGTGTGATGACAGATTACGCTGAGGACCATTAAATAGAGACATCAGAAATAAATTTGGGGGCTCAGTCGATTTTTTCTTTCCTATTTCAGTATTATTCACCATGGTAGTCAAAGTGTCTACAGATTCCACTGAAGAAGAAATTCCATTTAATCCGTCATAAGCTAGAAGGCAAGCGGTAGCATACACCGATGCTCCTAGAACGGGTGGAAGAACTGAACTTGGGTTGCTAATCTGAAACATAAAAGAAAATCATTAGCATATTTCAATAGACTTATCGAAAAATAACCCGACTTCTGGAGCGGACCCATTTACATTCGAGAAGTCATGGCTCTGAACATGAAATTTCCACCTAAAACTCGAATGACCCATTAGTATAACACTCTCTGTTCCCCTTTAGTCACTCTAAGGCAATTCTTTATGTTTCCTATAAGAAATATTTTCTATAAAAAAATGAGATGTGACCTCTAAACCCCACACTATTATTACACTAACAAATACCACTAATGCACTTGATGTGCTTGCACATTTGTGATATAAATTAACCAAAAAAGAAACACAAACAAATGGATGAGATAAAAGTAGCTAAATCCCTAATAACCAAAACGTTTCCTCCTTGTTCAACACCTTTTGATTTAATATAATAAAACAGGCGAAAAATAAGATGAATCCCAACGTTAACTCTAGAACTTACTTTGAAAAGAATAGCAGCTGATAACCGCTCTCTCAAGCAATAAATCTGAGCAACATCGAGTGCAGTCGACTCAAAGGAAAGCCAGCGATCAACAACTACAGTAACGGCATTATCAGGAGAAGACATGATTTTATCCCCCTGTTTGTTTGTTTTATCATCTTCCATATCATCATTATTACCACTTCCACTATTATCACCGTCATCATCTCCCGCATTTTCATTGCCTTTTCCCGGAGCAACAACCATTTCAGTTGCAACAAGTAACAAAGTGAGTGGACCGATAAGAGTACAGCGCCTAGTGTGCAAGCCACCATCCCCTCTAATGACCTCATCATAAACAAGCAGAGGGCGGTCACCAGGGTTTTGGAATGATAATTTTGAGTTTACTGAAGAAGGATGCAAACAGACTTGGTCACCACTAGCAGTTTCTACCATCAACCGTTTACCACCATATCTGCGCTGGTGAAGTTTACCCACCATAGGATACAAACCGGCTACGACGACGGCCCGAACAATACCTGGGTCCTGCGCATTCATACTGCAGTTTGATTTGTCATCGGAAATAAACCCGCTTCTGATTAACTCAGATAGAAGTTGTTGCCGCATGCCAGACAACATAAACATAGTGCCCGAGGACACGAAATATTCTCTACAAAAACGTGCTTCTGTGCCCTTTTCCTTCGCTTTCCTCCAACAATCAAATGCAGCGATGACAGCTAGTTGATCACTATGTCCTCCATACAATGATGCCAGCTCAGCTTTTGCAGCATCGGCTCTTTTTTTATCATTTGGTAACATAGGTATTGTAAACGGATCTCTAAAATCAGATGCGCATGCAAGAGTCAAAGCTGGATCCAAGCAGTTCAACAATATTGCAAAGAAGAGCATCTTGCTAGTTGAGGGATGAACTGGCAATGCAGCGAGTTTCTCCCCTAAATCTGTCAATCTCTCATCATGTGAAAATGCACCAATTTCTTGAAGGATGCTAATAGCATTTTTTATGGTTTCGGAAACTGGAGGATCCAGTGTTTTCTTCAGAAATTCCTCGACTTTGCAATTTCGATCAAGCATTTTCACCTGTTATACAAGTAACATATCAGTCTCTTAGTTAACAACCCAAATATTAAAATCTCTATAAATCTTACTCTCAGGTATTGAAGGACACCTTTTAAGTAAAAAGGACAGACTTGATTTTTCGGCATCTATGCTTATCAGTCTTGGCTAGGAGTATCAGTCACAAATCACGATGTTCGTCTAACTATTGATCGTGACCATCTTTGAAAAACACTCATAATTTTGGATTACAATTAAATGCCTAAGTGTCCTATGTGGCCATATCTAACTTAAAAGTATCCGACAGTGTGTGAGTAATACGAACTTCTCGAGTAGCATATAGCTTAACTTACCAAATAACTATCAAAGAAGCAAGTCAAAAAAAGTGCACAAGATACTATACCTTTTTCATAAAAAAAATACCAAGTCATCATACTAGAACTAAACTCCTAGGGCATCATATTCATTACTTGCAAGTATCACCAGAGAAAGAGAAACATAATTCAAACAGAAAATACCTGTAAACAGAGTTCCTCAATTGGAATTCTTTTTATTTCTGGCATCTGGAATTCAGGAAAGGACGCAGCTCGTAATCTTGTAAATAGATGATAACAAACTCCAGGCTGGCAGCGACCAGCACGTCCCTCTCGTTGTTTGGCGCTAGCCTGTGAAATCCATGAAGATTGTAGAGTTGACACATTACTGTAGGGATCATAATTCTTTTCTTTCATTCGGCCACTGTCGACAACATACACAACATCATCTATGGTGATTGCAGTCTCAGCTATATTAGTGGAGAGGATAATTTTCCGGCAACCAGGAGGTGGCCGTATAAATACTTTCTTCTGATCAACTGATGGAATCATAGAGTGAAGAGTTAATATTAGAAATTTTGATGAATTCTTAAAGAAGACATTGGCAAGTAAACGCTCTCGGGTTCTATTGATTTCTTCCCAACCAGGTAAAAAGACAAGTATAGCTCCCTCCTGTGATTCCATGCATATCTTGTTCAGTAACTTTTCAACTAAAACGACATCGACAATTTCAGGATTGATGAATGACATGTACTTCTCGACCAATTTCTGTTCCTCCACTGAGCTTGTTGAACTACCTTTCATGTGTTTCTTTAATATTTCCACCGTGTCAGTTTGACCTTCACGCAGCGCCCAATTTAAAGCATTGCTTCCATCACGAGCCTGTAAATGACAGACAGCGCCAAGAGAAAGAAGTGTACAAACATCACCTACTCTCCCTTTTCCAGCAAAAACCATCAATGGGGAAACTCCAGATTTAGAGTGCTGATAATTCAACATTTTTGACATTCCTTCAGATGAAATTAATTCTAGTAGAGCTTCATATTCGTCATTTGAGAGAGCCGTCTCAATCGCTTCATCTAGTGCTACCCGAGTCTCCTCACTCAGGTTACTCTCCTCGATAACGGAATTAGAGCTGGCATTAAGATGGTTCTTTTCAGGCGTTTTCAAAATGGTAAGAACTTCTTCTAAATAAAATGATTTCACCTATAACACAAATGTGGCCAAAAATTCAGAGAAAAAACTAATCCATAATTAAGAGGCAGAGGTAATGTGGTACAACAGAAGAAAATCGAAAAAGAAATGACAGAATAGCTAGTGAGATTATACAGGATGAGTGAAGCCAGGAACTCTGATGACAGGGCATCCACCAAAATAATTAGAAAACCTTTCAGCGTCAAGAGTTGCACTCATAAGCACCTGCAATGTCCAATATAATGAGAAGGAAGACTAGATAGAAAAGGAAAATAATTTATATTCAGAAGAAAAACTCACCAAACGCAGACGAGGATACATTGGAAGCAAGTCTCTGTATGCAAGGCCGAATAAGCAGATAGATTAATCAAAGCTTCAAAAAGCAGGCAGAGAGATGCAATATGTTCTACAAATGCACAGTCAATGCATCTAGATCAGGTCATTGACAGTCTACTTCCTAATGTATTACTCCCTCTGTCCCGGTCATTTGTTGTCCTTTTCCATATTAGGGTGTCTCAGTCAATTGTTGTCCTTTCTATTTTAAGAATGAACTTGATAAGCAATTTGATCATTCACACTCAATTTGTTCCACTTGTCATTTAGTAATTGGCCCATTCCTCATTCCTTGGTATTTGTGGCAAAACCAAAGGACAATAATTAACCGAGACGGAGGGAATACAAACAAAGGAAAAGTTTGAATATCTAGTGGAGCCCAATAAACATTATGAAATTTAAAAAGCCCTCTCCATTTGCCAATGTGCTTCCCATTTGACTTTCAAGGTCACAGTTTACATAAACATGCTGGAAAAAAAACTATGTGGATATTATATTTAACATATATAAGCAAAACGAAAAAATTTATTATGGAAAAAACTTTCAGAGCCATACGCTGAAGATGAAAACAAAAAAAGACATGATTGAAAATTTTTTAGGATAAGACTGAGGGTTTAAAGGCACACTGAAGATTACCTGAGAATTGTCAGCATAAAATCAGAGAAATGATCCCTCTCATGGATCTCATCCTGCAATAGATAAGCAGAAACAGCCATTAGACTACAGTGCCAATGAAGTAAATTTGATGCATAACACAATTAGGCCATAAGTTAGACAACAGATCACAAATAATACTGAACAAAACACTAGTGTTAGCTACCATTTACCCATGTTAGCTGGTGACATGCATAGGAACATCTTTAAAGTTGATTGGTCATTGGTGAATTAGTTGCTTGTGAAAGATGATCAAAAATTATGGTTAGCTGACCAACATTTACCCAAATAGATTATAACTTTCCAAGACCAATAAAGTTCCGTGCATATGAACATCTTCACAGATGCTGGTCGTTAATGAATAAGAGGCTTACTACTTTGTAAATGATGATCAAAGCATGGTAAATTAACGGACACGTTCCTATATGTCCACCCATAAGGTTAGTTAATATACATAATGGATGTTACAACTTACAAGGGAAAGTCCAAAATATATCTCCTTCCTAGCATACTAGTTGCCTATTATTCAACAATATCCATTTTAGTTTCCTTAATTTGTATCCCTTCTTGGCATAAGTTGTCTATATTTCAAAATTCTCTTCCTTGACAGATAGCTTTGAGCACTAATAATTAGTACTTCAATAGACGCTCTGCAGTTTTAATCTTTACCCCTTATTTTACCACTTGTGGCTCGTATCTTCCAATCTAATTTACCAAAGCCCCGGGCAAGCAGGAAAGAGTTGTAAGGAACGCTGTATAAAGATTATCTGTATTCCTAACAATAACTACTATTGTGTCAATCATCTTTAAAAATAAATGCCAATAGGCAACAGATATGTGGAAAAGAAAGACAAAGGTGATGACAGTCATAGGCAAAACACCTTGATTGCCTTGTGGCTCAATAAGACACTGGGCAAAACGCCTTGATTGCCTTGGGTGGACTTTTGAAAAAGGTGCAATTAATGAGGCCCGATATGCAACTTACATCCACCTTTCTTCTAGGTTTATTATTATGCAGCTCCACAGCACAAATTTTATTTTGAATTTTGAATAGCGCGCCTCGCAGTTTGTTGCTTCGGTGCACTTTACCCATTTTCAAACTAACCCAACATTAAATCATTAACTCAATAACAGACTTTAGAATCACCAATAATACAAAGTTCAACAAAATGTACAAACAAACATCAGACAACTAATATCTCCCAACATCTAACACAAAAAATGAAGCAGTCACTCTTTAATTCTGTTACAAAAACAATAGAAAGATCAAAAGGTAAAGCAAACAGTACCACGATGATATGGGTGATCTCAGAGATAACTTTCCTAGAATGATTTGATGACTCTGATTGAGATCCATTGGCGCCACCGGAAACAAGCACCTTTAAAAGGACTCCGGTTGTGCAGAACATAACGGATGTCTGTCTTCCACCTTTAGTTTCCAACCGTATCTATCAATGCAGATCAGTCAACTTAGGGTTCGTACATCAATGTTCCGCAATTAAATCAAAATCATGCCCCCTTATTTCTTCTTATAGCACTCTATGTTACACTGTGCTTATTGCCTTATTTAATTATTCGTCAAATGACATCTTATGGAAGTATGTACTAACGATCTACAAGAAAAATAAATGCCCACAAGAAAAAAAATTATATGATGCAAAGCTAATACATATACAACCGTTGTAGATTATGACATTATCTGTACAACAAAGAGAACCGTTTATCCTCAAACAAACACCCATCTAGACAAAGGACATATAACTACGCAAACACATTCCATTGTTAATACAGAATCACTCTTTTGTATGCACACTTCCTAACATACTGTCCATGCTCATAAGCCATCTCCCTCCATCTCAAAAATAACTACTGTTGCCTATTGGCATTTATTTTTAAAGATGAACAATAAGCTAAATTTGTCCTAAAGGTGTCAGAAGGGACAAAAGAACAAGTAATTATGTATATCCAATCATATTTCTTAATTCTTCTATAATATGATAGTGATAGGTGGTGCTAAAATGGACGGAGTAACTAGAACCAATGTGGATAAGAACCTGAAAGACTAAATGAGTTTAATACAGAGATATTGTCATCGTCAATATTCATATGGTCTCAAAAAACCATATGTACTGATCAGCGTGATGTATGACAGAATTATTTTTTCCAAAAGAAAAAAAAAAAAAAAAAAAACTAATTGATATTACTAAAGGGGAAAGACGAAAGAAAATTTGTTTTCAACCTTCTTAAAAAAACATTAGTTAAAATTATTAGTAAGAGACAGACAAAAAAAAAATTACTTTCCCCAGCTACTATATTAAATGCATACATAGTGAACAAAAGGTCATCAGACCCTGTCTACCTGTGTGCTACTCAGACACGCTCGAAACAGGCTGGATACAATACAGCAAAGTATATGGTATCTGACACTCCATTAAAGAAGTTAAGCAACCCGCGAATACGGTTAAACAAGCATCGTGACCAAACAAGCAATCCTAATGTCTAACAAAACACAATTAGCATACCTTGTACCCGATCGAATCTCCAATATCTTCACCTCTTTCCTGAGAAATTCTTTCAGCAACTGCAGAATACACAACCAGGGGAAAATGAGAAATTCAGAATCCACCAAATATAATACTTCCTCAATTCACTTTTAAACTTCCTACTTATTGAGTTGTCCATTTTTTAACTATCTAGTTAGAATCTGTCATCTTTAATCCGGTTTTTGCAGCCAATATGTTTTCAAGCCCCACATCTTCTCTTCATTTTCATTTTCCACCACATACTCTTAACCCCTTAATTTGTGTGCCTAATGATACATGAAGAAGAAAAATGGATGGACGAAGTAGTACTTTTACAATAAAAAGGAAAACAATAACCATAAGATAATCTGCACCTGACGTTGCTGAAATACGGCGAGGTTGTGTGCACACTACTTTACAAGCCTGGCCATTAGCCCACATGTAGTCTAATAGATATTGTGGAACCTGATTAAAGAAGGCATTAATTAACAACCAGGCATAATTGGAGAATGGAGCTCATTTTTTACTTAATCAATAAAGCATGAAGCCAAACAATTAGTACTAAATTATCAGTTAAAGCATTGCGAACTTCTAGATAAATTCGGCAGCTTTAGGGTACTCGTTTTATAATACAAAGTAGCTATAGTCATCTATACAGTATACACATATAATAACCCATTCATTGAGGGTTCGCTAGGTCGATTCCATTGAAGATACTGCATTAATACCCATTGCAAAGGCCAGTTTTTTACCAAACTAGTGTCAATGAGCAAAGATTTACCTGTGTAGTCTTCCCACAACCAGTCTCGCCAGATATGAGCACTACCTGTTTTTTGGAATATAGCCTTTTAGTCTTCATTCAATAGGATCTAAGAATTTTTTAAAAAACACTAAAATGGGTGTATACGTGTATCCCATCAAATGATTCAGGCAAAATACACAATAAAACACAAAAAATTGCAGCAAAGAGTCATGATAGGAGCTGTTCTTATTTCGTAATGACGCAGTTTGCGGTTTACAGGATTTCTGTCTGATAACAGAAGATGACTGAGATAGAGAGATGTGGTGAAAAATATTTAGAAGTAGAAAAAAAATCAAGATCATCAAATGAAATGTTTGTTACTTTTTAAATAAGAACAATTGTTATAGCTTTATGTATAATCAATCGTTAATATCAAAAATTAAAAGACAGAAAAGAAAAGGCTTTGATGTTTAGTAAAAGGAAAAAGGTAAAGAAATCACTGTTCAAGTCGAGATTAAGATGGCAGCTTATAAGTAAGGTTGAGACTTAAAAAATAACAATTCAAGAAAAGAGCCAAAAACCATGAAAATCATAACATGACCACTCTTTTATGTACCAACCGGTTACCAGCCTACTTCAGACAGGGTTGTTCAAACCTGAAATGGGGAAATAAAACCCACAAGGGATATAGAAACATTCAAGGGAAACTTGTGGAGTAGATTAAATATACGGAGTATAAGGCTAAGCAACAAGTGTGGCCCTTTTCCTTTGTTTAAACCCACTGACTAGAAAAACCATTAGCTCATGTCAATAGGAATAAGCTTAGGACATTTAAGCTTACTGAATATCAGCTTTCCCCGATATTAATTATCTTGACTACTGCACAAAAGTTGTCTGGTTACATAAAAAATTACAAAAAAATTAAACACCACTACCTAATGTCATAACAAAGAGATAAATCCCTCGAAGGTAACAATTAAAACAACTAATCATTGGTATATACTGAAGTGTAGCATACACTTGCAAGTTGCAACAGACCTGATGAGCTGAAATTGTGGATGTAATAGCATTCTGGAAAGACGCAATAGGAAGCTTAGACCTCTTGGCAGAAATCTGCACATATTATTCAGTAAATTAAATACTCTATTTTCAGCTATCGAAAATAGATCTCATATCGAAGGTATCAAGATATGTCCACAAAGAATCAAAAGTAATTATTTCGCATGAGTAAGGATAACCTCTTTTAATTTTGGTATCGATTTTAATCTCGAAGCAAGTGACTGCATTCTTTTTACTATTTCGGCCTTTTTCATTACTGGCTTGCGAAATATGTCATCTTTTCTGCCACTTGACATAGAATTTTCAGAGGGCTTATTTAGACTTTGTCTGACAGCTTCATCGTCACCAGGTGGATAACGAACAAACAAGTCTGAAAGAACTCTTCTAGATTCATCTGAGAATGTAGCTAAAATTGTTCCTTCTTCTTCAGCCTTGGATCCTGATTTACTCTTGCGTTTGTTGCATTTATACACAGAAACACGTCGCTGTTTCCCAGTCCTAGGAAAAAATTCAAATATATCACCTGAAGGTAAGCAGGATAGACGACCAGTCACCAAATAAACTGAATCTGACTTGCATATTAGGAAGCTCAGCGTAATAAATCTCTTTTTTTCAGCAGATATATAATTTGAGAAAGTGCCCATAAAGTCATAATTACCAACTTACCATAGATAGGGATCAGACCCCACGAAAATTTAATTACTAAACATAACTCCGTATTACTTATTAGCCACAGTTTTCATGGAAGCTCAAAAGACACATTAGCTTGTAGGTAGAAATACTCACCCAGTACTTTTTGACTTCATACCCACTTTTCTGCAGAGCAGATGAACCGCAGCACGTTCATGGTTATCTAGGTTGGCGTCAAAAGTGTAAACTGCGATAAAAGTATGACAATGAATTTATCAAAATGCCACAAAGAGCACATTGAACTTAACCTACAACCTTTACAGGTAAAAAGGTATATACAAACTGATGTGATCAACTTTTCCACACTCACAGTCTCACACACACCTCAAACACCAAAGCACCAAAGCGCTGCTTGCCATAAGGAATTTAAATCTCTGTTGCCAACACTAACCTCAGTAGACTTGCGTGCATTAAATATCACTCCAAGTAACCCCTCGAATACAACAATTATACAATGTCAAAGACAAGCGTAAACAGAAAATTTCGTCAGTGAACACCTAATTCCCCTTGTAATCCCATTCAAACATCCATCAACTCCTCTAATCTATAATCTATAATACTTAGCAACACTCTACCAATCCCCTAAACCCTAATTACAACCACGCCTCATCTCCAATAATAAATCTCCCTTCATAGACGAAACAGTCTTCTTTCCTATACCGTCACCAACTCCAATAATCATAACTCACAACAAAGACACCATTTTTCCAACGGCAATGAAATTTCACCCGAAAAAAATCAACTTCCCGCGAAATTACTTCCTTAAATAAACTAATCTCTTAAAATAAACCTCCCTTCATAAACAAAATAGTCTTCCTTTCGACACCAACACCGGCAGACATAACTCGTAACAAAAAGGCACCAATTTTCCAATGGCAATGATTTTTCACAACAAAAAATAAATAAACTTCCCACCAAATTATTTACTCCCTCCGTCCTAATCATTTGTTTACCTTTTTTATCTTTGTGAGGAGTATTTTAATGAAAAGGTAAACAAATGATCGAGACGTAAGGAGTATTTACTAAAATAAAGTAATCTCTTATTCTCTTCAACACTTACGCCTACAATCCCCGAAACTTAACCATATCTTAAAGACTACATGCACAAATGAGTCCTATACGGGTCCGGGTCAGAATTGAGCTAAATACACCATTGATTTAATACAACAAAACAAAATACAAAACTTTTAAAAAAAGAATTATCAAAATTATGCGAAAATAAAGGGGGAATTCATAAAAAAAAAAAAAAAAAAAAAAAAAAACCTTTATCATGAGAAGCCCGGAATTTATCAAGTACTTGATGAATATGAATACGGGTTTGTTCATCAATCGCAGAAACAGTCGTAGGTGCACTTTTTTTCTTCGGCCTTCGCTTGTCAGCTGATTTTTTTGTCATTGTAATTTGCACAAGATTATGAAATTTCGATGAAATTGAATGAATTGAGATGATTGCAGAAGAATAATCTGAAATTATGAAGAATTTGGTTTTGTTTTTCAGGGAAGAATAGGTGGCGGCGATGGTTGAACAAGGTGAAGGGCGGTTGTTGATTGAAGGTGGGCTTTGTCAAAGAGGGGTAATGGTATATACCCAACCTGTTTGGGTTATGCGGGAATTTTGTAAACCCTAATTTTGAGATTTTTTTTTTTTTAGAGGAATTTGTCTATTGCATATTTCACACCTCTATTTAATTGTTTAACAAAAACAATTGACTTGAAAAACAAAAAAGGACAATTTCACAAACTTTATATTTAGGCCATTTTTTTGGACTTAATTTCATCTTATTTCGGTTTGGTTTCATCTTTATTAAGTTCATTTCAGTTCAGCTTATCTCTTTGCAAATTAACTCTTAGTTCAGCTCAGTTCCATTACGTTCATTTTAGTTTTTTTCAGCTGAAAAGAACAGGGCCTTAGAGGTGATTACTAATTAGATTAAATAGTAAGCTGTCTTATGTGGTTGAAAATTGAATAGATGACTGTAAATTGAAAATTTAAAAACAAAATATTTGTAATTAATGAACTTTTTTTATTGACAGGTGGACAAAGAAGCAAGATTACATATTTATGGCCCTCTTAGCTAGTCTATGAGCCATTTTATTGCAACTTCTACGAACATAACAAAATGACTTTAGTATCCATTGTAACCGGAATGAATTCCAAGATTTGAGCGACCACCTCCAAACAATCCGAGTAGATACACACATGTAGAAAGTTTCTTCTTCTAGCCCAACGAAGGGCTTCCAGAATGGATAAAGCTTCTGCTTGAGTAGCAGTTTGCGCATAGTGATTTGAACTCATATTAGTATAAATGACAGCTCCAATGTCATTGCTAATCTTAACCGTCCAGCCCAAACCCCCATCAAGGCTAGGTCTCCAAGCAGCATTTGTAAAAATAAGAGAATGTACCTCACACAAAAGAGGACCAATAAGAGGAAAAGCATTTCCATTGTGAAGAGCATGCAAATTAATTTCCCTATTATCCGAAAGACGAGTGTTATCCAACACTTTCTTGTTATCATTCCTCTCTTTTTCAGCAGCAATAGTCAAGCCCAATTCATGCTCATATAATCGAGTGGAGCCAATAGGAGACAAAGGCTCATGACCAAACACTTGACCATTACGAGTAACCCAAATGATCCAAAAAGTGCACATAAAAGAGATAACCCCATCATTGTTCTCCTTCGATCTTAAGCAGTAGACTAAGCCAATTGATAATCCATTCTTGAATGCTAATATTAGAGCCACTACTAGCATTAATACTAAGGAGATTTGCACACCACAATCCTGACGTGTACTCGCAATCACGGAAGAGGTGTTCAAGGGATTACACACATTGCTTGTCACACAGCTGACAAACCAAACAGCCACCAATACCCCTCTTTTCAAATTCACGTCCAACAGGTAGAGTTTGGGTTATAATTCTCCAAAGCAAAATAATCCATTTTTTTGGACCAGGAAGATGCCACAAACATTTTTTAATAAAAGCCCTACATCCCGATGAAATTCGAGTCAAATCTTTAGTAGTAGCCGTCAAATTCCAGTGATGTTGCCAAACGTCAAAGTACCCTTTCTTGACACAATACTCACCATTATTCGACAAACTCCAACAAACGGAGTCGTCCTTAACATCGTTGCTAAGCAGAATAGCCAGTATTTTAGTAGTAAAAGACTCCTCAAAGAAATTCAATACCATGTCAACATTCTACTTATTGTTCCCATAAATAAGATCCTTAACTCTCAAAATATGCAGGGAGGGATGAACATGCAAAAGATCATAATGTTTCGGAATAGGGATCAAACCATTCACCCAAGGATTCGTCCATACATTCAAATTAGACTCGGAAACAATCCAAACAATATGCTTAACAAAGATCTCAGCACCTCAAAGGATTCCTTTACAAATCCAAGAATCATTAGTTCTAACCGTTTTAACACGATTAACACAATTAAACCAATCAAAACTCAGCTCAACTCCAATAGTACAGCTTATAAGAGAAGACGGTATACGAATAATATTTCAACCCACCTTAGCAAGGAGCGCCTGATTAAAAAATCGAGTATTTCTAATTCCTAACCCTCCAAGAACTTTTGGTTGACTCAAAAATAACTTTAAAGTACTTGATTAAACTAATATGTTAGAGCATGTACATTGAAGAGGATGGTTTGATCCTCTTATTTACTCTCTTTCATTCTATATTTTTGACACATCATACCCTCTTTCATGTACCCCACTTCCCACTATCTTCTTCCTCTTCATCCATTTTTGTCCACATCAAAGATGATGTTTATCTTCTTGTCCTCTTTCACATTTAAATAAACCCCACTATAATTTTTATCTCTTATTTTGCACAAGAGTCAAGACATGAACATCCTCTCTAAATAGAGGAAGTTTTCATCTTCCTCTTAAAAAAGAATGCTAATAGTATGTACTCACATTGAGCATGTACAATAGAGAGGATTTAGCATCCTCTTAGAGCACCCACAATAAAGAGGATGAAGCCTTATCTTAGCACTCCCTCTCCTTTAAGAGAAGGCCCTCTCTATTGTGGAGATGTATGGAACATCCTTTTAGCAAGAGGATGTTCTCTACTTCCTCTACTTTTAGAGGGAGTATAGCATTAGCCCTTGTGTCAACTATCTAAGAGCATCCAAAATAGATAGTATGTTATCTTCCTCTTAATTTTTCTCTTTGCTTCTATTTTTTTGACACCCCATTTTCTCTTTCATTCATCTCATTTCTCACCATCACCATCCTCTTCCATTACTTTTTCCCACAATATAGGGGATTCTCTTATATTACCTTTCATACTTTAAATAATCTTTAAAATTTTAAAAAAGAAAAAACAAAAGTATTGTTGTGTAAAAGACAAATAATGATTGGTTGGTAGGCACTAGGGCCAAGGTAAGTATAACACCCCAAGAGATAAAGAGGGAAGTTGTCCCACATCGGGAAACTGAGTGGCTTATGAGATATTTCTAAAGGTTTCCACCCATCACTAAGTAACAAGGCTTTCTACTTTTGTGCTTAAATGAAGACAAATTATGGGCCCAAAGGTACACATCCCATCTTATTGGGGTTGTGTTACGACGGTGGCGGGTCGGATTGTTATAAATGGTATCAGAGCAATCCTGCGATCGTGTAGTGAGCCTGTGGTCAGGAGTACCCGGGTCACCCACCTAGCGGGGGAGGATTTCTGGGCTTGGCTGCGGTCAGCCTCCGGGGACAACGGGGACGTTGTGTTATTTAAGTGTGGGAGTTTGTAACAGCCTAAGAGATTGGGAAGGAAGTTGTCCTGCATCGGGAAATTGAGTGACTTATGAGATATTTATAAAGGCTTTTACCCATCACTAAGTAACAAGGCCTTGTGCTTTTGGGCTTAGATGAGGACAAATTATGGGTCCAAAGGTACACATCTCATCTTATTAATTAGGGTGTGTTACGACGGTGGCGGGTCGGGTTGTTATAGGAAACTAGAGGAAGTAAGCACCTTCCTCTTGCTAAGAGGACATGTAACATGTGCTTAACAATAGAGAGAATGTCCTTTTAGAAGAAAGAGAGTGTTAAGAGGATCTCACATCCTCTCTATTGTGGATGCTCTAATAATATTTTTCCATATGGATTATTTACCTTTGTTTTTTTTCTTTTGTAAGAAGTTAAAATGTACATAAATGGGTAGAGGATGGATAAGAGGATCCTCTCAAATGTAGACAAAAATATAAAGAGGAGGATAAACATAGTGGAAATAAAGATTGATCATAGAAAAAGTGATATGTCAAAAACTGGGAGGGTGAAAGAACAAATAAGAGGATCACACCATCCTCTCTATTGCTCATGCTCTTAGCACTCTTTTTCCTCTAATAGGAGGTCTTATCTATTGTGGAGCATATATGGAAGATGCTCTTAGATAGAGGATGAACACAACTTCTTCTGAAATTAGAGGAAGTTGAACTTTGGCCCTTGTGCCAAATACCCACTAATTATTTTCCATGTGGGGTGTAAACAAATTACTTTTTCTTTTATAAAATGTTATAAGAATAATTTATGGTAGAGAGTAAGTATAAGATGATCCTCTCTATTGTAGGAAAATATAGAGGACAAACTTATGAACAAGATGTACATGTAAGATAATAAGGTGGGTCATACATAAAATGAGGTGTCAAAAAAAGATAGGAAGAAAAAAAAAATAAGATGATCATATCCTCCTCTCTACACAAATTCTCATTGAAGACGGACACTATCCATCACAAGTTGAAGACGGATAGTGTCCCTCTCACAAAATGTAAATGAATAGTGCAAGTGGGGGTGAAATGGATACCCTCAGTTGCCCTCCAACTTGCATTTATGCTGCATATATTGCGAAACACTCGACTACTGCTCCATTATGATATACTGGTTTTGTTAAAAGACCTGTAATTCTATGGCTTAATAGATTCATCATATAGAGCAAGTGAAGCTTGTTCGTGTAATTTTTTTTCTTATATTATTAAACCAATTTATTGAGCTACGACCATTCGATTTAGTTTAGATTCGAATCAAATCGGTCCACGAGGGTAGTAACATTCGAACTCGAGACCTATGTAATAGTTCTTTATCACTTCGTCTAAGTGCTCACGAGTATAGTTAGTTTAGTATTAAATATAACTAATTGTGTAAATTTATGACATAAGTATGCCAACTTAATTAAAGCAATAACAATAGTGGTTCTTAGTTTTGGGGTGATCACTTAAAACCCAAAATAAAAAGTTATTCTATTGCAAGTAAAAGGTTGTTCTTAATTTTAAGAATTGTCATTACATCACTTTCTCTCACTAAATTTTTCTCTCTAAAAAATCCCCCAAAAAATCCCCAAACTTTTAATCTTGTTTCATCACTAACCTCCTACCCCTTTACCTTCCCCTATATTTCTACTGCCTCTCCGGGGATGTGGCCATGCTTTGGCCCATCTCCGGAGGTTGGACCTTCACCTCTGATTATACCTCTCGTCTTTGATTCCCGGTTGTCTTCTCCTGATGAGTTTTCGTTTCGCCGATGTCGTCACCTATCAAATTGTAGTTTCGTCCTGTTCTGTTTTTCCATGTCGGATCGTCGTTTTCTTTGGACAACTTCCGTACGGCTTTCCTTAAAAATTGTACCTGAAGGACCAAAGGATTGCATCCTTTGATTTTACAGTAGCATATTTACAGTAATATGCTTGATTGCTAGTGGGATTTTCGTAAGTTGTATGGTCTTCATCGTTGTCGTTTCTGATCCTCATCTGGGTTCTTGATGGTCTTGCATGCCCCTTTGTGGTTCACGGACTTTGTGTTGGTGGTCCGTTTATGGTTCATTTTGCATGCATCTGACCATTTGGCATTCTCGTCCCTCCGTTCCCTTGTCCTGTCATCGTCGGTCTGGATTCCAATTCAGTGGTGATCTCCCATTCCCCCCACCCCTGGTTTGGCTTCCTTGGTTTGTGTGTGTCTATGTGGTCATGTTTTGGGTCAGATTTGGTGATCCCCCCATTCCCCCCACCAATCGGTCCCTTTCTGTAACACCCCATCATACCAAAGTACCTTACCAAGGACTACCCTAGCATGAAAGGTTGTTACCATCTCGGTTGCCCGAGGTTAGTATATATCAAAAGCGTCTGAACGGAGCACATTTATTAAAGTACTGTAACTTATAAAAGTTTACATCAACCAAATCCAAAAACTGATTCAACAAATACAACTTTAATGTCTGACAACTAAAGAAATCAAAGCTAAGACTCGGACGGTAATGCTATGACTGGTGATGACACACTCCCATGACTGTCCCAAGCTCATCACTAGCAATACCTGTCAAGCCTGCTCACCATCCCCGAATGGATCACCGCAGATTCCACAAACAACAACGGGGTCAGTATTACTCAATCAAAACAAGACAAACAATAGGGTAACTATCTAATCATCTTCCAACCCAAATCATACGGGCTCACACAGTAATCGACTACACACCAAAATGTGTAGCCCTGCCAGATTACCCATCGCAACAGGTAATCCTCGCCGCCAGTGGGTGACCGCAGCCCATCCCCACCTAGTCCAACTCATCAACGAGCGACTAATAATCCCTGTCCCTTAATGTGCACATCCCCTCCCGTGGCGGGTTCCACGGAGGGCGAACTAGGGTGTGAAGCCACTCCCGCAAGTGACTCCACCACAATCACAATCCCACGACATCACAGCCGTCGCAACACCTCCACAACAACATCAACACAATAACACCCATACTCCGATGATCAACGGATAACAATAGTTACACAACAAATATGTCTTAACAATGAACAGTAAACTGAGTAGGGAAACCCTACCTTTTCGCAATCCAAGCACAAATAAGCAATCAATAGCAGTTCCTCATGACACCGTCACCTACGTACAATAATCACATATAATTCCAATTACCACATCGCACAAAATCCCTTTCCCCCAAATCACAAATTAGGGCAAAACCCTAAAAGACCAATTAATGAAACTTACGAAATTAGAGGCTTACCGACACAATCGACACAAGGAAAGATGAACTAGACTCACGAACGATCCACACCATAGGGATAGATTTGGAGAAGATTAGAGCGTCTTTGAACGATATGTTGTGGAACAGTCTAATTAGAAACTGATTTACGTTTTAATATAACCCTAATCATCTCCAAATCAAACCGCTGAAATATTATCCGTCAGACCGGATACTCGGTCGAGTGTCGAGTATACTCGGCCGAGTACCCTCTACTCGGTCGAGTATTACTCATACTCGGCCGAGTATTCCTAGGCAGAAGCCAAACAGAATACCAACACACTTTACTCGACCGAGTAGGCCATACTCGGTCGAGTACCGGCCTATAAAATCCGTAGTATTACACTTTCTTTTTTTCACTAGTGTTTGCCAGTATTGTCTTTTAGCTTGGTTTGGTTGCATGTACGGCGGTGGTCCTGAGAGGTGTCGTTTGGTGAAACGGGTGTCTTTTCGGTCTTGCATGTCCTCTTGATTGTCAGGTCTTTAGGTTCTCGGTCTCTTTGGGTGTGTCTGTCCTTCTTGAGTTCCGTTTGGGGATTTGGTGTTTTCCGGGTGTTTGTTGTTTGTGTTTTATGCTTCGTCATGGGTCTTTGTGGAGGTTATGATTTGATCTTGGTGACATGGTTGAGACTTATTCATCTGTTGATTGACATTGGCGTCATGGTTGGGTCTTATTGAGTGTTTATTGTGTTGGTCTGGGTAGTATCAATATAGGTCCGGTTGTGTGGTGTTGGGTAGGTTGGTTGTGGTGGTTGTCTTCTCCTTTTTCCATGTTATCGGTTATAAGTGTCATGTTGGTTATAAGTGTCATGTTTACTTGTTCTCTTTGCTTACTATGTTCATCAATAAAAGTCTCCTTTAGGAAGTGTCTCCTCGTATGGTCTAGGGTGTCCTGCCCCTCTACCATTTGGGATTTATGTCAAGTGTGGGTTGGATTCGTTAAAAGCCGGTGCCTTTTCGAATCTGTGGCTAGGAGATTGGTTGAGGGTTTGTCCTTGTTCTCATGTTTTTGCATCTTTGGTTTTCTCGGGCATTTGGTCTTATGATCAAAGGGTTCAATCTCTATGGTGTAGGAGAGTTATCTCCATCGATGGCAGACTTCGTCGTCTTGCTTTTCACCTTTTCTTTCTACGTTCTTTTCGCAAGAGCGTAAGTACACCTTGTTATTGTCACCCTGCGGCTTGTACATATCAACGGTTTCTGGAAGTCAGTTTGCTGGTGAAGTTGAAGCTGGTTCACTCGCTTGTTGCCAATTTCCCGTTGTTTCTCATACTGCTTTAGTTTCTTTACTTTGTCTTACTGCTGCTGTATTATTTTTAAATAACGGATGTATCATGGGCTCAGAGAGCCTAAACATTACGTAATACATTTTTTCACCATTGTCAAAAAAAAAAAAAAAAAAAAAATTAAGAATTGAGTTCCAAAATAAGATATTGGTTGTTCATACATGAGAATTTGAGAACCAATAAGCATAATTTGAAAAATGTGGAAGACAAATTACTTATTTTATACTGTATTTTTTATTTAAAAACTTTATACAAATGTCATCTATTGTGGGCAAAAGTTCTTAAACAGTAGAACTAATAAAATATGATACTCCGTATGACATAAGAAGATGAATTGGAATGAATTTAGTCCATTCCAATGTTTGGTTGGAGCATTTTGGAATGGAGTTTTACTCCCAAGTTTAGTCCATTCCAATGTTAAACAGGAGGAATTGAACCCCCAAGTTTTACCCCCAAGTTTGGTTGGAGCATTTTGGATTGAAGTTTTACCCCAAGTTCATAATAAGATATTGGTTGTTCATACATGGAGCATTTTAGTCCATTCCAATGTTAAACAGGAGGAATGGATTATAACTCCATTTTACCCCCTTGGAATCTCATACCCACATCTCCCCCAAGTTTTCAATTCAATTCCATCCAACACATTATTCTCATTCCCGAATTGAACCAAACAACTTTAAACATGTATAGGGTTCTAACTCCATACCTCATGGGAGTTAGAATCCACTCAATTTCATACATAATGTTTGAACCAAACGACACCTTAATATAAAGTTTTTCTATTACTATTGCTATTGCTCTTACTCTCTTATGAGACAACCATGTAAACTATACTATCTCCTCTCTATTGGTGGTGGTTATATTGATTCGCCCATGTGATTACAAAGTGAATAAATTTCAAAATACAAAGGAAGAAATTACTCCATACATCAAAGATAGTTTTATACTAACATAGCACAATATTTTTTAAGACCATTTTAATTTAACACGGATCTCATACCCATTTAAAATTAATGTGAAAATAAAAATACGTCGTAAAAAGTAATAAGTTAAAACTTAAAACAATGTTAAACAAAATTAGCTGGTTTTATATTCCCATCTCATAGGAATTTCACATATGTTTCCTTCCATAGAAAAGAAATTGTTGGATATTTGGCAATCGATATCCGAATAATCATCACAATGGGAAAAATCGGGTATATTGTTAATCCAACCTCTGATCACTAACGTTTAGAACCAATCAATTTATGAAAGTGGACTGGCATTTAATCATTCTCCCCCAACATAAAACGGAAGTACTTCATTATAAACGTGAGTGCATGATTTGTTTCTTCACTTAGCTATGATGTGCAAGCATGATCTTCTATGAGCCTATCCGAATCAACACAAATTCTCATTTGTGACGGGTTAAATAAAATCCACATGGGTGAATAAGACAACTCATTTGTGACTCCTAAAACACTTTGATTTTTGTCTTATCTACCGACCTATTACAAGCTTGTGACGAATATAACCGTTATAAGCGAGACTTACATCAAGTCAAATACGGAGCACCACACTTTATTCCCTATTAATAAGTGATGGAGCGAGAGAGTTAACATGGACGCTCGTCTCCGTTGAAAATTTTAAATTTCAAATTTTTCAGTTAAATTTTAGAGTTTTTTTATTCAAATTTACTTTAAAGCATTACTCGTTTTCCCCATCGAAAATTTTCGTCCCCAGATTATATAAATTCTGGTTTCACCATAGTTGTCTAGTACTAGCTTGAAACTATAGATAATTTAGGAAATAATACTTGGAAATTAAAGAAATGATCACATATGGCTTAATTTCAAGTCAGTCCTCATTCTGTTGGCCTTAATTTCAAGTTAGTTCAGGACCTACATTTGAGTCTAGTTAGATTAACTCATCTTAATATGTACTCCCTCCGTTCCGGTCATTTGTTGTCCTTTTGTTTTGGCACAAAGACTAAGAAAAAAGGAGATCAGAGCTAATTACTAAATGACATGTGAACCAAATTGAGTGTGAATGAGCAAATTGTTCATCAAATGCACTCCTAAAATAGAAAGGACAACAAATGACTGAGACACCCCAAAATGAAAAAGGACAACAAATAACCGGTGCAGATGGAGTATCTTTGTTTTTGACTTCAAGTTTTTTTTTTTTTTTTTTTTTTTTTTTTTTTTTTTTTTTTTTGAAGGAAACCCCAAAGGGGAATCAAATCATAGCATTAAAATCACGTTCCGCCATACAAGTAATATCTAGCGGTATCGTATCTGACCAGCTCCGTCGGCCCTCAGACCATGGACCGAAGTGGGCCATCTTATGCGCTACCATATTATTTGTCCTACGCGTAAACTTAAAAATCACACTATGAAACGAATTACACAAAAACGAAATGTCATCGTAAATGAGATGTAAGTCACTACGGCCCTTTGTCCGTCTTTGCAAGTCTTCCACCACCACTACACTATCACTTTCAATCTCCACATCTTGAAGTCCATTCCGTTTAGCTTCCTGCAAGCCTTGCCATATGCCCATCGCCTCCGCCATCGCTACACCCATCTCACTCCTCTGTTGAGTCACTGCACACCACAACACTCGGCCCTGGCTATCCCTCGCAACACTCCCCCAGCCCACTCCAATTCCTTCAAGAACTGCAGCATCCACGTTGACTTTCACCCATCCCTGTCTTGGTGTTGTCCATCCTCCTCTATCCGCCCTCTCCTTTGCACTCCCTGCTCCCTCTGTCTTGGCGTCCCCTTCCTCTTTCCCCCCTACTCTCTCTCATCTCTCACACCATGTCCCTCACTCTCTTCACTACTTTATCCACGTCCCCACTCTCCCCTTTAAACACCAATTTATTGCGGTCCTCCCAGATGGCCCAGCTGCACACCATGAATTCCACACTTTCCCGCACACCCATCCCTCTCAACATCTCCTCTACCCAGTCCTTCGCGTTCCCAAACCCAACTCCATCCATCCTCTCCACTCCCAAGCCATCCCATATGTCCCCCACCCTACCACAATCTCGTATAGCATGAAGACACGTCTCCATGCCATATCGACATCGTGGGCAAGTCTCATCCGTCAATTCCATTCGGGCAGCGATGTTACCTCTCGTGGCAAGTGCATCATTGCATAATTGCCAAAAAAAGGTTTTAATCCTCGGCAAAACGGGGGCGCTCCAAATTTTGTTCCAGACCTACCTAGCCTTGCTATCCTCGGACTGTACAGCCTCAACATTATCTTCCCCAATTAACTTTCGGTATGCCGACCTCACAGAGTAATCACCGTTTTTCTCGAGCTCCCAACACCATTCATCGTGAGGCTTCCTCTCACTGATGCGAATGGTTTTGATACGATCACATTCAAAGGGTAGAAACAGAGCATTTAATTTCTCGTAATCCCAATCAATACCATTCTCATGGAAGAGCTCACTAACCTTCATGTCAGGATCATTGTCTCCTCTTGGCGATAATACACGGTGGGATTGAGTAGCAGGAATCCAAGGATCAGTCCACACACGAGTTGAGTTGCCATCTCCAATTCTTTTCCTCCCTCCCAATAACACAATCCTTCTCGCAGACCAAATTCCTCGCCACGCATAACTTGGCGTGTTTCCTAGCACCGACTCCATAAAGTTTGTTGTTGGGAAATACTTAGCTTTAAAAATTCGAGCCATAAGACTGTCCGGATGGGTAATAATCCTCCAAGCTTGTTTGCCTAGCAGAGCATCATTAAAGTTTTCGAAATCCCGAAATCCCATCCCTCCTTCTCCCTTAGGTCGACACATCTTTCGCCAAGCGACCCACGGTATTTTCCGCTTACCTCTCTCCGAGCCCCACCAAAAACCCGATACCAGGGACCGAAGCTCACTACAAAAGTTGGATGGGAGTTTAAAAACACTCATCGTGTAAGAAGGAATTGCTTGGCCAATAGCCTTTATTAATATCTCCTTCACTGCCTTGCTGAGCGTACGCCCCCTCCACCCTTGAAGCTTCTTGCTAATTCTGTCTCGGATGATATTCGTGAGATTTCTCTTTGACCGTCCCACTGTGGTAGGTAAACCCAAATACCGGTCTTGTTCCTCAACCATTCTTACCCGAAGAACCTCATTGACCCTTTGCTTCCTGCCCCATTTCGTGCCCTTGCTGAAAGACACGGTTGTTTTATCAAGATTTACTAACTTGCCGGATCCATTCTCGTACAGACGCAGTATATCCCGAATGTGAGTAGCCTCCCGTTCATTTGCCCGCGTAAAAATGAGACTATCATCAGCGAAGAAGAGGTGCGAGATTGGAGGAGCAGTAGGTGCAATCCTTACCCCTTGTATTGACCCTCGTTCCACCGCATTCCGGATAAGACTTGATAGAACTTCAGCACATAAAATGAAGAGGTATGGCGACAACGGGCCCCCTTGTCTCAGGCCGAAAATTATTCGAGTTTTCCCCATTAACACCGATTGTATACGTCACTGTTCTGACACAAGTCATGACTCTATCCACCCATCGGTGATCAAAGCCCATTCGCAGCAATACCTCCTCAAGGAAAGGCCACTCGACCCTATCGTATGCCTTTGCCATGTCGAGTTTTAGAGCCATGTGTCCACCCCCACTCCTATTGTTCTTCATATGGTGGAAAACTTCAAAAGCTACAAGAACATTATCAGTTATAAGTCGTCCGGTTGTGAACGCACTTTGGTTTTCAGAGACCACCTTATCCAAGAACAACTTTAGCCTATTAGCTAGAACCTTAGAGATAATTTTGTATAAAACGTTGCATAGGCTTATAGGGCGAAAATCCGATAACTTATCCGGGGCTTTCTTCTTTGGGATTAGAACGATTTTTGTATGGTTCAAACCGTCTGGGATTTCACCACCATTGAGAATACCGAGCACTGTTCGCACTACCGAGGGGCCGACAATGTGCCAATATGTTTGATAAAAAAGAGCATTCATACCATCCAAACCCGGTGCCTTTAAAGGATGCATTTGATTTAGCGCTTCAACCACTTCTTCACCCCTATAATCTGCCTTAAGAATCATGTTCATATCATCTGTCACCCTTCCTTCAACCCCCGTCATGAGCCCCTCAAAATCTCTCGGTCTCGAGGTTTTAAATAAATTTGAAAAATATCTCACCGCACAATCAGCTATGTCAGAGGTTTTCTCGTATCCACGCCCTTGGTCATCCACAATTCTTGCAATATGGTTTTTGGCCTTGCGTTGTGTTGCTTTTTGGTGAAAAAAGGATGTATTTTTATCACCATTCCGGAGCCAAAGAGCCCTTGATCGCTGCCTCCAAAATATTTCCTCTTGGCGTATAAGATTTGCAATATCCTTGATGACCTTTCTCCTTTCCTGTGTATCCCGTGTCCTCCTTTCCCCTTCATTCAAGATTTTCAACTTTTCTCTCTTTTTCTTTAGATCACGCACCACCTTACCTATGCTAATGCCTTTCCATTCCCTCAACTCCTCCGCACAACGTCTGATATTTGTCATTAGATCCCCATTACCTCCCAGCCATGCCCTCTGTATAGCGTCTTCACAACCGTCTTCCCCAATCCAAGCTTGCTCAAATCGAAACGGTTTTTGCCTCCTATCCGTCTCCTCTCTATTCCTGGTTATGTGGACACATATTGGGGAATGGTCTGACCATTCCCTATCCAAATGAAACAATTTAGAGTATGGAAACAAATCCCACCAAAGGCCCGTCACCATAGCTCTATCAAGTCGGCACTGTCTATTATCGCTCCCCGCTTGTCCATTGTCATAAGTATATCCGTAACCCACATAAGGAATGTCCCTAAGCCCGCATTCATCCACAGCATCCCGGAAGTTATTCATTTGCCATTGTTGTCGCTCTCCACCCAACATCTCGTTAGCATACAAAACTTCATTATAATCTCCTATGCAAAGCCAGGGGTCAGGTCCCTCCTCCGCCAAGAGCCTTAATTGTTGCCAAGACAACCATCTATCTTGTATGGCAGGCCACCCGTAAAAACCCGTTAACCTCCATGAAAAACTCCCATGAGCCACCGTTACATCAATGTAATGGTTTGACATTGACCTAAGAGTACAAGTCACTTCTTCTTTCCATAATAAGGCTAACCCTCCCAACCTACCCACACTATCCACTTCAAAACCCTCGTAACCATCAAGACGATTCCTAACATTCCTCATTTGCACTCCACTAAGCTTCGTTTCACAAAGAAAGATAAGAATCGGGGCCTCCCTCCGGACAAGGTTTTTTAGACCGCCTACTGCATCAGGGTTGCCCAGCCCCCTGCAGTTAAGGCTTAAGAGTTTTATTGGGCCCGGCTCAATTCAATTCAATTCAGCTCAATTTAAATTAAGAGGACTACATCATCAAAAATCAATAAAATACTCGATGCACAATTTCCAAGAAACACCAATTAATGACTTACCCTAACCCATTAGTAAAAGTTGAACTTAAACAAAAGAGAGCAATAATGAAACTACTGACAATGGTAATTAATCTAACCCAATAACCATAATCACAATCATAATACTCTTTCAACTTTTGCCGCCCATTGACGTACGCTAATTGCAACTAGCCGTTTTGACTCAGTTCTACAATTTAAACTCTTATTTACGCAGCTTTAGACTAATTCTTCATCATTATCATTTTATCATTATTTTCTCCCTATAAATATCCTAATCCTAATAATAATAATATCTAACCTTCCTCCTATCTCCCCGCCATTTCCCTCTCTTTCCATTTCCCCCAATATTTCCTTCCTTTTCTACTTCAACAATATCTCCGACTTTTTTCAAATCATAAATACTTGTGTAAGACGATTTTACATCATTAACATTATTATAACAGAAGATGTATTAGCCTAGTGATTAATAAAAAAAAAAACATTTGATATTATTATAAAACCGCTAGTTATCAATCTCCTGCTTTGATTCAAATTAGGTTAAAAAAAATGGGCCAGGAAATCGATTTCGAGTCGAAACCGAGCTCAAAAACGTTGGGAAAAACAGAGGAATCGCCGGTGAAGGTGGTTGAATTCCCTGACGAGAGGCTGCCGAAGCCGGAACCGCCGCCGGGGATCAACGCCGATGTCGGAAAGTTGTCGCCGCCGGCGAAGGAGAAAGCGACGGTGACGGAGAACGGGTTTCCGGCGATCGGGAAATATTTCAGGACGGTGTTATCGAGGAGGAAGTCAGGAGATGGTGATAGCAATGGTGGCGGTGTGACGGAGTTTAATATGTCGGGTGTGACGGTGGTGGTGCGTCGGAAGGAGGAGATAGAAGAAAATGGGAGTTTTGAGGGGTTGGGATTGCTTAAAGGACGTGTTACCATTTACTCGAGATCTAATTGCAGGTATGTACGAGTAATTGTTATTGTGTTTCACATTTTTAGTTATTTACCGTGGTTTTCGAGTTATTAGCACGGAATTTCATATAATATAAGATTTATTTTCGTGAGATTAACCCATACGAATTAATTTGTCTTGTAACTCAAAAAAATTGTCAGCTAAAAGATTGTAATTTGTACGGGTTATTGTAGTAATTTAACTTAAATTAATAATCCTTTGACAAAGAAAGAACAAAATCGCCTCATAAATAGAGGATCACGTATTCACGTAGTTTAGCTGAGTGGTAATCCATGATATTGAATATATTGCCTTCCATTGTCATTTGTATTTTGAAAGTGATTTTTTGGACATTTTAGAATTCCTAATGGTTGAATAATTCAAATAATTTGAAATTTTATATTAGTACGTAATTGTTTCCGTAATTTCTTAAAGGGACTCGAAAGAGACTTTATCTCTTATCGTGTGATTAAAGATTATCGCCTATTTATCATATACGAGAACCATTAAGAAATTAATTACAAAATTGCGTTTTTGTGTCTTTAATAAATAGAAATTGGGACAGAACATGTTAATTGGAACATTAAACATGAAAAAACCCGTTTCATTTGTATTTGTTAACATGAATTATCATTTGAAATCGTAAACACATAGTAAATTTAACATTGAGTTGTATCAATTGCATATGATATGATGTTTTCCTGAAGATTTTAAAATTTGGTTGTCATACTACTTCTACAGGGACTGTGGGGCAGTAAGAAAAATTTTAAGAGAAAAAGGACTCAAGTTCACGGAAATCAACCTGGACGTGTACCCGGCCAGGGAAAATGAGTTAGTAGACCGGACCGGTGGGTCAACCGTGCCACAAATCTTTTTCAATGAGAAGTTAATTGGTGGTTTAGTGGCAGTAAACTCGTTGAGGAACAGCGGTTTGTTGGACAGGACCGCGAAAGATTTACTAGGACGCAAGTGTCCGGATGATGCACCTGGACCGCCAGTTTATGGGTTTGATGAACCGGAGGAAGAACAGATGGATGAGATGGCCGGAGTAGTAAAGATTCTACGGCTTAGATTACCTATTCAAGACCGGTTGGTCCGGATGAGGATTATTAAGAATTGTTTTACTGGTAAGGAGTTGGTGGACGTCCTTGTACATCACTTGGGATGTCCTCGTAACGAGGTGTGTACCCTTTGACTGCTTTTATGTGTTTTGGGCAGTAATATTGATTAAAATTAGAATCGGGTTTTGGTTGGTTCGCTAATATCGTTGTTTATCAATTTATGCTATACAAGTATACATAATAGCATGAACTTTTCACCCTAAATACGAGTAAGTCCTTATTTCTCGGACGGACCTTAGGATATAAGAATATGGATATCGTAAGCTGAAGATTTAAAATGATATGCAGTATTATGTTTTATTAATGTACACGAAAGTAAAGCATTACCGGTCATTAGTTTACATTTATTCATTAATCCGACTTCCTGAGTTCAGGAAATAGTTTATGTTAACTTCTAAAGCTGAATTTCTTGTAAAAGTTTGATTAATTCATGTGTAAAATAATTTTTGACTCCGATAGAGTTATATTTGTACATGTTATCTGGTAAGTGGGAACTGAGAAGAAGTCTAGATTGGGTTGGTATAACTCCTTCATAGCATTAATTTAATTGGACTTTGGATTAAGTTGATTAATAGAGCCTTGTCATCAAAAAGCATGCTCCACCACCACCAGAGTAATGTTAAGAAACCACTTGTTTACATTTGGAGTTGACCTTGACTGAGGTTGAAAGTTTTTCCAGTTTGATAAGAATCCAGTATTAGATGGTGATATCTATTGACTTCTTCCATTTATTGGATACGGAGTATGTTCCAGTAATTGAGGCTTGATTAGTGCCTAGATTTTGGATTATGATATACTCCGTATTAATATAATTACGACTTAGTAATTGAATACTTTGAAGTTTCTTTCTGCGTTTTTCAGAAGTTGTAGGCTCGTTGTAACTAAATACTTTGAAATTTCTTCGTGATGATGACTTTGGCCTGCAAGTTAGTGTTATATTTTCCTTGTTATATTGACATTGTCCCAGCATAACAGTGATGCTTTTACCTGGTGTGCAAAGAGTTACCCTGACGTAGGTTTGTAATATTCGTAACCTAGGTTTGAAACCGATTAACAGGGCTGTTAGTATAATATTAGTAACATTAGTTAACTACAGTTTCTTGTTCGAGTTTTCATGTACTAAGAACTCCGCTTTTCAACGTGCTTGTTGGGATGCCAGTATCTTTTAAAACAGTACAGAGTAGTTTTTTATTTTCCCTGTGGTTTTTATTTATTAGATCTCAGTGCATATTTGTTATAAATCAATGACCAAATTTTGTGTGCAGAACATAATAATAATGGACCTCTAATGCTACTGTTATTGCAGGCAATTGAGGTTGGAAAAGAAATTGTCAGGAAGCATTTCATTCACCAAGTTTTTGGGTAAACAATCTAAGAAACTAGCACAATGTAGAGAATGTTCTGTCTAATTTCTTGTCCATAATTACCATTTACCATAACTTCATATATGTTACGTTTTCACAGAGGAACAAATTTTGAGGACGGAACTGAACTCTATCGGTTCCTGGAGCATGAACAGTTTATCCCTAAATGCTTCAATTTTCGAGGATCTACAGATGATAGGGAGCCTGAATCTCCTGTTGTAATTGGGCAAAAACTGATGAAGATCATGTCTGCAATACTCGAGTCTTATGCTTCTGAAGATAGGCTTCATGTTGACTATTTGGCTATCAGCAACAGTGAAGAATTCAGGAGGTACCATAGAAATACCTCTTTTCATTAGAATCTCACCCTTTTTATCTTAAAATATCCTAGATATGACCATGTTTGAAGCAAATTATCTCAAAAAGTAAATTCAAGGTCAGCTCGCACTTGGCGAAATACAAAATCTGCAATATGCAGCTTCAATTACAATAATGCAGGACATTTATGCAGTAAACCAATATGCTTGCATATCGTGTCTTACATGTGAGACCAACCCATTAATCATATATTTAAATGATGAAAACATAATGATTTGGGTTTGTCTATATATACTTTGACTATGTGTTCTATATGACACTACACTCCTCTGGACTTCTTTTTATGCCAAAAAACGAAATCGCTTTTGCAAATAACAGTCTCTGACACTCGGACACGCACCAGCAAGTCTGTGAATCATAGGCACTTTTCCAAGTTGCACAATGTAATAAAATGCTCTTTCTTTATGTTGGCTGAAATGGCAGATATCTGAATGTTGTTGAGGGTCTTCAGAGAGTGGATATATTATTGCTGTCGACCGATGAGAAGCTGGCATTCTTTCTAAATCTATACAATGCAATGGTCATACATGCTGTAATTAGGAAAGGATTTCCAGATGGGATGATGGACAGGAAATCCTTTGTGACCGAGTTTCAGTACTTAGTAGGAGGCAATTCATACTCTCTCAATGCCATTAAGAATGGTATTCTAAGAAACAACAGGAGGGCTCCCTATGCTTTGGTTAAACCATTTAGTGCAGGAGATAGCCGTCTTCAGGTACTACTTGTTCCTGCCATTTAAAGTATTTAACATTATTACATTGCCTCAAAGGCTCCATACTTTGGCGAGGTAAGGAGTTAAACGCGTCCAACCTTTTCCTATAATGAAAAACGCATCAAGAATTGAATTGATCAAATGTTGTTTCACAATGCGTGAAGGGTCGTCAACTTATAGTTCTGAAACTTCAAGATGTGTGTTTTAAACGAACTATCAATCTTCTGACATTCTTTTTGCATTTCCTATTGAATGTGATCAGATGGCTTTTCCTACAGTCAATCCATTGATTCATTTCGGGCTTTGTGACGGTACCAAGTCAAGCCCTTCCGTGAGATTCTTCACACTCCAAAACGTACAAGCTGAACTAAAAAGCGCAGCGAGAGAGTTCTTCACGAACAGCACAGTGAAAGTCGACTTGATGAAAAGAACTGTCAATCTCCCCTGCATCCTCAAATGGTAAATCAGAACACCCTGAGTTTGCTTTTATAATGTTTTCATTTGGGTAACAGATCTTTACACACTTAGTCTCGGACTTTGTCGACAAATCTGTCACGACATTCCTTGGATGCAGAAAAGTTCTAACTAAATGCACACAAAATTTGATGCAGGTACAAAGCTGATTTTGGGAATGAAAAGGAATTTACCAAGTGGGTTATGAATTACTTGGATGCACAAGTAACTAGTCTTCTGACTCATTTATTAAGTGATGGTGACTTTGTTAGCATTCTATACCAAAATTATGATTGGTCTATAAATTCATAGGTGATACGATACCGTATGTCTCCAGATGTTGTTTAAGTCATCAAATGAGAGAGTAGTACTGAAACTCGAACATTATTATATAGTTTACAAGTGTTCAATCTATACCAAGAGATTTTGTACATAGTATAAACAACTTATGTGATTTGTCTTCTGATAGTTGAAGGGGATGCTGCTTGATTTGAAGCAACCCATTAGTTTTACAAATACAATATACTGTACTTGTTTTTGTTGGGAAATTCAGGTGTATTACTATTTTTACTTTTCTGGAATGTATTTCTGTTAACTAAACATCAATCATTCTGAGTACAAAGATGGGAATTTTATTAATCACATAAATTCCAATATGAGATCGGAGGAGACCCTACTAGCTATTTTCTCCCGACCCATATCAACTCAAATTCGGTAAATTATACCATACACCCAAGTGTATGATGCATGATACTCCCATTTAGTTTTTTTCTTTAATACTATAAAATTTAAAATTTTATAAATTAGAAAAATGTAAAAATTATACCATTATTCATAATTTTTATTTCTCTACAGGTAGAGATCACATTTAATATATTTTGGTGTTTTTATTAATTTTACTCACATATTCACATCCCAGAATTAACATATTCAGAACACCGAGATATTCACATTACATAATTGACATATCACGTAAATTAAAAATCATATTCTCAAATTAAGGTCACATATTCACACAATTAACATAGATATTCACGCAGAATAACAACCATATTCACATATTATTAAGTCATCTTCATAAGAATAACAAACGTATATGTTGAGCTAATCATAGATATTCATTTAATAGAACTTTACATATTCAATCAATAACACATATGCTAAAAATATAATTACATATTCACAATGTATAAATTTCACATTCACAAAATATTATTGCATATTCACTACAACCCCATATAACATGTGAATATGTCACTTTAATTTTATGAATATATATTTAAGTATCATAAATGAGCATTAAATTATATCAAATGTGATCTTTATTTATAGGTAAAAAAAATATAAATATTAGTAATAGTTTAAATTGTTTTTAGTAGTATTTTTTTTAGAAACTACCCAAATTATGGACTATAAAAAAGGATCATGGGTGAGAGTTGGAAGTTGGGAGTGTGGGAGTACTATGCACCATGCACCATGCACATGGGTGTATGGTATAAGATTTGCTCAAATTCTAGTTGAATAGACAAAGGTTAGAGATGGAAGTGGGCCGTGTCGGCCCGTCGTGTTAAGAGAAGAAAATGGCACGGCCCATCATACCGTGCTGCGTCGTGCTTGTTAAATGAAAATGCGGCCCAGGCACGGCATCTATCGTGTCGTGCTTGAGCGTGCCCTTGCAAATCCTCCACTTTAGCCTTATTTCTTCGTATTTTGAGCGTGTCCAGGCGTGCTATGCCCAAGTGGATCATGTCGTGCTCGGGCTAGTCAAGGTCTTTTTTCTCGAATTTCGGCCTAAAGACGACCTATGGCTTGCTAAAATGGGCCAGGGGCGTGCCAGCTCAATGGCTCGCGTGTCCACTTCCATCTCTACCAACGGTGTGTAATGAGCCATCCTCTAAACCTGCCCAATTACCATTCATTTAACAAAAGCATACGAAACTATGAAGGACTCAAAATGTTTGCCTAGTTGTAGAATTTCCTCGCCTTAATTAGCAACTCTACAACTTATATCTGAATAATATGTTTGCTCCAATCTAAGACCAAATTTTTTGAGATCCGATCTTGATCAAGAAAGTTTTAATTTTCGTAGCTTAGGCCAATAGATCTTGTTGTTGGTCTTAAGAGTTAAAACTACTATTTCACTTTTGTAAACAACTCACATTACTAATGTCATTACATATTATCATAATATTTCTCATTCTTGCCACCACATCCTTTTCAATTTAATGTGATAACCTCTTTTTCTAGAAATATCAATAATACCTTAAACTTTACTAATAATAGTCAATTGCGACATTAGTAGTTGATCCACCACTTTGCAGTGTAACTATGCAAGTGTTGACGGCATTGAGTGGGTGATGCACATAAATCATTACCTTTCATCAACCCTAACGACTAACCAGCCATCTCCGACACTGCCATCCACTGCACTCACGATCCACATCACCTTTATTTTAGTTAAAGTTTTGAGAGACGGGCGTCAGAAAAATATCGTCCGTCTCTCTAAAGAAATAAAATGAAAACGTTCTTGCTCTTTTATGTACAAGTTTTACTCTATCATGTACACTTTTCCATAACTTTTCCATCATCTACCATTTTCCTACAACAATCAAAAAAGTTCTCTCCTTTTGCCTTTCTCTAAAAAATTAATCAAATTTTCAGCAAATTAAACAATTGTACATCTTAATTCTCACATAATCGGGTAATAATTCGATTCATCAATTAGGCATTCAATTATAGTATCAAATTAATTACATACAACTAAATTAGAGTAATTTATACAATTAGGGTTATCGCGTCATTACAAACGTACTCGTTTGAGTTTCATGGATACGAGAAACAACTAAAAATATTAAAGAACAAGGTTACTTTGAATTTTTAGCATTCTGATCTCCTTTTGTAAAACCTGATGTCTAACATTTGAAAGGTTGACCATTCACAAATTGCACAAAATGCCTGTCAATTTATTCGCGCGAATTGAACAAAAATGCCAGTCAATTTGAGGAGGCCTTCATTTGTTATCAAAGGATTCGTATAATTTCAATGGTGATTTAAGAAGCCCTAAGTTCGTTGTTAGGGACGGTGTTAGTGGTGGAGGGGTGGCAGCACAGTGTAGGAGGGGTGGTTGTTGGGAGATGGTGGGAGGGAGTAAAAGGGAGAGATTTCAAATAGTTAGAAAATTGAAAAAGAGGGAAGTTGAAATGAGAAGGGTACGATGGATAATTATGTACATGATTAAGTAAATCATGTACATAAAAGAGCAATATATTCCATCCACCCAGCACCCACCATGCCCCACGGCCCACACCCACACAAATTTTCCGTCTTTTTTGTTTCGAAAACAAAAAACCAATAAAAATTCTCATTTTTCCTCCCACACCACATCCCGCCTGCCTTCCTTCTTTCCTCTGCTTTTCCATCTCTTTATCTCTTCCAATTTCAAATCCCCAATTTAATCAAATTAAATCCCTAATTTCTCCATAATTTCACATGGAAGATGAAAACCCATTATTAAATTTACCATCAATTTTATCAACCAAAACAATTCACACACTAAAACGTCCTGCATGGGCGTTTCTCCTCTTCATCCTAACAATCACAACTATCTTCACCTTCCGATTCACTACAAAAACGTTTCGTTCACCTCCTTCATGGGCTTCTCTCCCGGGTCACCCCATTTCAACCCGAGTCGACCCGGATTCCTGCTCCGGGTTCGTCAATATCGGCCCACCCAGGAAGTACGTGATGTCGATTACGGAATTTGGTGGGGTTGGTGATGGTGAAACTTCTAATACTTACGCGTTTCAAAATGCGGTACAGTTTTTGAAACGTTTCGAGTTTAATGGTGGTTCTCAGCTTTATGTTCCGAAGGGTAGATGGGTTACTGGAAGTTTCAATGTTACCAGTAATTTTACGCTTTTTCTTGAAGATGGTGCTGTTATTTTGGGCTCTCAGGCATGTTATTTTCTTAAAAGTTTTAATCTTTACTGTGTTTTGTTTTAATAGTAAGTCTCCCTTAAACGGACCCAATTACATATCTCTAGCACTAATAAATTAATGCTTGTTACTGTATCGGGCATATGAGTTGTTTTAGATCCGTTTCATGCTTAAAACCGTCTTTAAATAAGAATTTGTATTATTTTAATAATGTAATATGTTCATGTAATTGATTTTTTGGGGTTTATAAAGTTTGATGTTAATGGTAGGTGAAGAGTTTAGAAAGCAATTTGTTTGATGCAATTATGATTACCGGTTAATTGCAAAATGATTTACTGCAAAAGCAGATAATTCTAATTCATAAGTGCATAATCCTGGTGGGGTCGTGAAACTGTTGGATTCGGTTTGGTCAGGGACTCAGGGGTCGAAGTTTAGTCTGCATTTGGCTTATTAGTAATAGGTGTGTATCGTGTATGTTGGCTTTAATCTGAAGATTTTGAATTATTGATGTCAATACACAATATAGTATGAAGTTGGTATTGGTAAAGTGAGGGTATATTTGGGATTGTACTGTATGCAATGGGTGGATTGGTTTGGCTAGTATGAAACAGTTTCGGTTTTGGATCTGAGTTTTTACCTTTAGGAACACCGGTGACCGGCACTCTGATTCAGTTCCGTCCAAACTATTCAGATCTTAAAATAAAACATGGATCCTGCCGGAGAGTTGATCTGTGTACAAGTCCACATGTCAGTGTCAACCTCTAGATGATATCTTATTAACTTTTCGTAAAGAGCTCTAGTCCGAGTGAACAACATTATTGACTATTTGTGTTGATTGAGCTGTATCATTATGGTATTAATACACTAGGGGGTGACGGTGTGATTCCACCTTATAGCATGTTTGGTATGTTTGGCAATTATTCTTGAAATAAGGACAAACCCATGTGAGAGTGCTTAAATCCATGTTTGGTATGTTTGGCAACTTTGGTATTTGATCCGAGATTGCAACTTTAGGAAATTAGTATCTCGCTTGCTTGGGCCCTTGAACTCAGCTCAGTTAGCTTGGTCGACCTCAAATCAGATCAAGCTTGCTCAAATAAACAAGACCGGATTCTCTGTCCCATACTCCCATTTTCGTGTGCCATTGTCTTTATCTTCTGACATATAATCATCTTAATGTTTGTATGTCAAATGGAGAGGCAATAGGACACGAAATGGGACAGAGAATTTGGACTCCAAATGAATCCGAGCTCTACCGATGGGCTAAATGTGAAGTAGGCTTATGAGTACGTTAGCTTCAACCTGAAGATGTTGATATCAAATCTAGTAGAGTGTGATATACGTACTAACGTACTATATTCTTAATTACTGTCATAGTCTTAGTGGACCTTCACTTTCTTGTCAAAAGTCCGCGATATCTAATATTTTTAATCCCCACAATAAAATATGGAGCCTATGATTGAGCTGTATGGTTGTAGAAATAATAAATTGAGGTTATCTGTCGGTTTCACCGTATACTTAATTGGGATGTTTGGTAAGTCTCCATGAAGCAAGGGCAGAACATGTGATAGTGCATTAATAATTACAGTCACGGTATATGGGTTTGCCGGTGTTTGACACTACGAAGTACATTTTTCCTTTCCTTTTGCACACTTCTGATTTCTTACATAAATACTTGATAGTTAACTTAAGATTGCATCTCTAGTCAATTAATTATGGGTGCCATGTCTGATGCTTTTGTATACCCACGATTGTCCATGATTAAGCATCACATGTCGTGAATATTCTTGTAATAAACAACAGTATGTTTGCCGCTTGCCTTTAATCCTTTATTAGAAGGAAAGCCATTTTATAGTTCTCAGTAACAAGTTTTCTAGGTCTCGGGAATTGTCGCCTGTTACTTATTTTATCTACTATAGTACTTCAGGGTTTCTATGCGATAAAGATATGCCCCAAAGATTAAAGGGAAAATTTTATCGCACGGCAATTAGGCCTGCCCTACTTTACGGCTCCGAGTGTTGGGCCGTGAAACATTGTCACATTCAAAAGATGAGTGTGGCGGAGATGCGCATGTTGAGGTGGATGTGCGGACATACAAGGAAAGATCGGTTAAGGAATGAGGTGATTAGGGAAAAGGTTAGAGTGGCGCCAATAGAGGACAAGATGATGGAAAACCGACTAAGATGGTTTGGCCATGTGAGAAGAGAGACCTATGGGCCTTGCAGGTTAGGAGAGGTTTGAGACTTGGAGAACGAGAAAAGGTCCCTAGAGGCGAGAGGAAGACAGAGACAGGACATGGTTGAGAGTGATAGAGCACGATATGAGAGTTAAGGGGCTTGAGGAGAGTATGGTGACGGAGAGGGGCACAATGGAGGGAAAAGATACATGTGGATTTTTAGTATTTGATGTTTTTTGACAGATTTAGTGTTTTTATTTATTTATTTAATTTAAAGAAATTAATTTATTTATTTTTCTCTCCTTTATTACACACTTTTTCAACAACCACTTTCTTATCCGGATCCTTAACCCTATTTCGGTTTTTAAAAATCGTTTTAATCTTTTCTCTCGATTTAAATTTTAAGTTTTTATAAAAAAAGACGGAATTCGATTTTAAAACCCCTAAGTTCACCTTGACTTTCCATTACATTTTCGTTCTCCCTTTTGTTTTTTATCTTCCCCTTTTTATTCGCATTTTGAGGCGTGCGTTCACCCATGGACGGTTCGAAAGGATGATTCATGTCAGCCGACCCCAAATCATTTTGGGATTAAGGCTCTGATGTTGTTGTTGTTGTTGTTGTATAGTACTTCATTTGATTAGTGGATCTTTTTCAAACTTTTTTAGGTAAAACTTCAAAATGGCAGTTCTGCAATTACCGCAGTCAAAAACTCTTGCAGGATTTTATATTATGTGCCTCGTAATCGTGACTTCATGTGGTTATGATAGTTGTATTTAAGTACAGAGTAGTTTTTGGATGAAAATGATAATTTCTTGCTCATTTTAAAGGTCCCGCCTTATTTTCTTGAGGGTCCATAGTGTTGCTGTCTGGCATTTATTCCATTTGTACATGCAATGTATCTGGAAATAGAGTGATTTTATGACTTATTTTCTTAGCAAGTTGGTAATTCTTTTAGTAGTGCTAAATTTTTAGTTTTCATTTGAAATCAGTAGGACCCAGAGGAGTGGCCTATCATTGAGCCATTGCCATCTTATGGACGAGGAAGAGAGAGATTAGGAGGCCGACATATAAGTCTCATCCATGGAAATTCTGTCAGCAATGTTGTCATTACAGGTAAGGTCCTTAATTTCATTGTTATTTGGCTTTTTTTTTTTTTTTTTGGTGCGATTGTTATTTGGCTTTTTAATACGGTTGAATAAAGCTAACTAGCTTACTCAATTGTTTGTGCCCTCTATTGTGAAGTCGAATTACCATGCAATTCTGGGTACAATTTTCATCGAGGTTGATTTTAAGACAACCTCTTTATGTTTTTAATTGCGTGGCTATCTTCGAAAGCCTTAAACCCCTTTAAGAGTTTTAGGCATGTTAGGCAGTTAGGTCGTCCTTGTGTTGTTTATCTATCACTGCATGTGGAAATCATTTTCGTAATGGAAGGTTGTATACGTTGTATATTATGAATATGTTCTTAATAATTACCTAGTACCTATGCAATTAATGGGATTAATAGCTCCAGGGTAATGCTTGCCCCATATGGGAGTAATTATCCTCCCAACTCCTTTCACCCCCCTTCACCACCCCTTTATCATACATTGCCCATCTTCGCTTTCCTATTTTCTTCTTTGTAACATTTTCCTCCCGAAAAGTGAGCCCTTAGCATGTTAGCATGTGGTGTGATCCGAAGTCTTATAAACTATTCTGTACTGGTCCCTTACTGGTGGCCTTACTAAATTTTAAATATTTGAAGCGTCTGAACTCTTAAGCTTTTGCTTTCTTGTTATAGGACGTAATGGCACAATCGATGGACGAGGGCAATTTTGGTGGGATATGTGGCGGAATAGAACACTGGAGCATACCAGAGGCCACCTTGTAGAATTTGTCAATTCACGCAACATCATGATCTACAATCTCACCTTTCGAAACTCTCCATTTTGGACCATTCATCCCGTGTACTGCAGGTTGGTACAAAATCTAATTTGATGGCCGTACTTCGTACCAAACTATACTTGCTAAAAGACTCATGTATCATGATCAATGTTTTACTTTAGAAAAGTATCAGTAAGCTTCAGATTTTAGAGGAACAAAAATGTCTCTGACGTGTTATTAACGAGTTTTCTTGCTATTACTTCAGGAATGTTTTGGTTAAGAATATGACAATATTGGCTCCATTAGATGCCCCAAATACAGACGGTATAGACCCAGGTAATGAAAGATAGACCTTGTTTCATGTCTATTTAAGCTAGTCTGACAACTTTGTCGATCTCTTTGCAATTGATTTGACAAATCCAATGTAAACGTCAGATTCAAGTACAGAAGTATGCATTGAAGACTGTTATATTGAGAGTGGGGATGATCTTGTGGCAGTGAAGAGCGGGTGGGATCAGTATGGTATAGCAGTGGCACGCCCAAGCTCCAATATAATAGTAAGGAGAATATCTGGCACGACACCAACATGCTCCGGTGTTGGAATAGGGAGCGAAATGTCTGGTGGAATATCGAACATTACCATTGACGACATTAATGTTTGGAATGCAGCAGCCGGGGTCCGCATTAAAACCGACATCGGCCGAGGAGGATATATAACAAATATCTCCATCTCTAACCTAAGACTGGATAAAGTAAAAATGCCCATTCGGTTTAGTCGGGGAGCCAATGATCACCCGGATGATAAGTGGGACCCAAATGCCATTCCCACGATTAGCCGGGTGTTCATTAAAAACGTGATCAGTTTGAATACAAAGAGAGCACCTGAAATACTGGGTGTTGAGGGTTCAGGCTATGAAGGTATATGCATGAGGAATGTAAGTATCATTGGCCTGCCGTCACTCGCCAAGTGGCACTGCGAGCATGTTTCGGGTTTTTCGAGTGAAGTTTACCCACCTCCATGTCCCGAGTTACAAGTCAATATTAGTTCGTCGACTTTATGTGGGTTCTTATGAAAGTTATTCTAGCTTGCATCGATCTTGAACATCATTTGGGCTTTCGAGTGTTCTTGTAGATCACTTTCGCACTGTCAGCCTCTGGAAAGATTTTAAGATGAGCTGGACCGATTTCCCTGACTCGGTCATTCAGGTTTTGATTCACAGGTTTTCCTATGATGAGATGAGATCAAACTGACAATTCTGCCACGAGATATCTTGACGAGCTACTTACGGGATTTCTTCCAATGTAATTCTTTCATTTCTTTTGCACAGCCATGAAAAGTGTTAGGAGTACTTGATTATAGAAAAAGAGGATTATAAATGTTGTTATAGGAGAAAAGGCTTGAGTTGATGAATAGAAATTGTAGTGACTTGTGAATCAGTAGGAGAAATGATGATTCCACTGATCTGTCTTATTTTATATGCAATGACACCAGCAATTTGATTCTTAATGGACTAGACAATGTACATAGCAAATACTAGTAGTAAAAAGGATATCACTTGGATCTAGCCTCTGGTTAATTAGGGGTGTTCAAGAACGATTCGGTTCACCAAACTGCTAATTTTATTTGGTTTGCATGTAGTTCGGTTCAGCCAAGCTCTGAACCTAAACCGCACCGTTTTTAATAGAACAAAAATAGTCTAAAAGCGAACTAAAATCAAGAGTAAATGAACTAAATACAAATTTACATGATTCGATAGACCCGAAATAACTATGTTAGACAAAATCCTGACCCAAAGCGATTCATAATGACCCGAACCCCAATATGATCCGACTCAAAATAAAATTTAAAATTTACCGAGTAATAAAATGTGAACTTATTCGTAAAAAAACAAAATAAAAATAGAACGAAAATAAAGTCTAAAAGCAAACTAAAATCAAGAGTAAATGAACTACATGATTCGATAGACCCGAAATAACTATGTTAGACGAAATCCGAACCCAAAGCGATTCATAATGACCCGACCAATATGATCCGACTCAAAATAACTTGAACTGAAAATAACCCAAAAATAACCCGATCCGAATCAACCGGAATGGCCCATTTGACATTTGGAGAATTGCAGGTCTATTCGTCAAACAGTTCATCAAAATTCATAAACCCAGAAAACTAAAACCATCCCCAATTCCATTTCCACCACAACTGTAACAACAATGGCGTCCCCAATCACCGCCCAAATCCGCAACAAAACCCTAATTAACCCCCAAATCACAACCCAAATCCGCAATTTCGCACGATGGACACCATACAAACCAATCGCAAAACCTAAACTCCATCAAAATCTCCGCACAATCAAAAACATTAAATCCCATCTCCAAAACTCCTACCTCGTATCACCCCTCCCCTGCCATGGCTTCTCCGCAAATCAATTCAAAAACCTAAAATCCCCTCTTCCTTCCAACCCTACCGCCGCTAAGATCGTCGTCGCCAAGAACAAGCTTGTGGCTATGGCGTTGCGTGGGACCCAGTGGGAGAAGCTTAGTCCGTGTATGAAGGGGATGAACTCTCTTTTGTTTGTTAAGAAAGAGGAGCTTGTGGGTCCCGCTTTAACTGGGGTTAAGGCTAAGGTTAAGGAAGGGAAGATGGAGTTTAATGAGTTTACTGGTGGTGTTGTTGATGGTATGTTGTTTGGGCATTTGGATTTGAAGGTTTTGGAGAATTCGCCGTCGAGAGATGAGGCTAATGGGATGATTCTTCAGTCGCTTTTCGGTTCGTCTTCGACTTTAATGGCGGTTTTGGAAGGAATTGGGTGTGATGATGTCGCTGCTGAGGGTGAGGGTCAAGGTGAGGGTGAGAGTAAGGTGGCTGCTGAGGGTGAGAGTAAGGTGGAGGGTGAGGGTGCTGCTCCTGCTGCTTAGGGTGGGTGGCATTTTGCTAGAATCGAGGTTTAATCCCTCCGCCCCAATCATTTATTTATCTTCGATTTAAATACCCTACTCCCTAGTATATTTCTGATTGCTGAGTTTTTTTGTGATTGGTTTTATCTTGGATTCGTATATTTGGTGTTTTTGTGAATTGAGGTTCAATCCCTACGTCCCAATCATATGTTTACCTTTGATTAAAATATCCGAGTATATTACTACATGTACGAGTTTTTGTTGTAACTGTTTGTTTTTCTGTGTGAATTTCGGTGAATAAGGCTGTTTAGATGTATTGATGTGTAATGTGTTTGTTTTGTTTGATTAGATAGTTTACATTTGGTTTAGATGAGCTTGTTATGTGAGCTAATGCATGTGTGCCAGTGTGGTAGGGACTAGGAAGTCCAGTATTCACTTCCCGTCGCTCAAAACATGTAAAAAGGTAATATATGTCAACTATTAGACAAAAGGATTGGTACGTCGACTATGGAATGTCACGGAGTTGTAATGAAAACAGTAAAATGATAGGAGATCAGGAACTGGTGAATGTGGTGATGAGTATTTTGATGTAAGGGAGTTGTATTCGTGTGAGTCGTGGTTGTAGGTTTGGTAGTTGAAAAAAAGTGCGGTTTCAAGAAATGAAGTGCTTTAAGTTGATTGGATTTGAGGATTTATAGATTTCCGTAATTATGTGTTTGTTGATCTCATTGAGGAGGTTTTCTCCGTATTATTATTTTAAGTGATGTTTAAGGAAAACTGATCTTGAGGTTAGTATTGAAAGGAACTGAAAAATATTGTTGTCAATGTATACTTCTTTGGGCCATTATGTTGATTGGATTGCTGTCAGTGGAGATAGAACGGGTTTGGTAGCTATGTGGACTTGAGTAGTTAGATTAGAGTAAGCTTGTTCATTGAAATTATGGAAATGGTCTGCACAAATATTGGTTCTTCTTGAAAGAAATAAGTTGTGTATCGACTTGACTGATATTGACTAGAGTATACGGATTTAATTCTACTAAGTTGTGTATATATTCTATTTTGTCTTAATAGGAAAGACTGAAATCTGCACAAATAAGTGAAGGAATCCGAATTTATTTATAGATATATACTTAACTTCATTACCGACACACGCTGCCGATATCAATATTAAAGTTCAGAAGTTTTCATGATTAGCTTTTGGTGTAGTATTCCGCTTCCATATACATATATGCCAAGGAAACATTTGTTTCTGGATCTGGAGAAGCTTGGTAGCATCTTGTATGCTTGTTTTTTCTTGATGGTGGTTAAAGAAATAGTGAAGGATGGCGGTGATTTTTGAAAGCCTTATTGATCTACTTAGGCATGGGTTACAGTTCATTGCTTAATTAAGACTTTACTTTGAAGAGTACTCTTAAGCGTGGCTAACTGAAAATAAGTTTGAACTTGATAACACTCGAGGAAATGGAGTGCAATATGAGAAAGTCTGCTCTGATATATCTGTTTATTGAAAGGAGCATTTCCTTACTAGGTTGTGACTTGTGTAGGATTTGCCCTTGATTTTATGTGGACTATTAACGGATTAAAGCAACATAGCCTATCATAAAGGGAGGATAAAGGGAGGATATATTTCCTCTGCGGTGTTTGCTATTTCCACGGGAGATATAAAGAGAATTTTCCTAAAAGAAATTTCATGCTGAGTAATTACCCAGTGACCATAGCAAAATATACTCTGGCATTAGGCCTACCCATCATAAAGTAGGGGCACGTCTGCAATTTTCAACTCAGTATTCCGAATGTGTCTGTCATCTATGTTGGTAAGGTTGGTTGTATTTTAGGGCTTTAGGCCAGAGAGGTTGTCCCTCAGTATCATATCAGAGAATTTTTGGGGCACTTTCATACTATCCATTATGATAGATGAACCATCTCAACCAAAACCTTAAGGTGATGGTTGAGGCCCAACTATTATAAATATTCCTATTACGCTCCCTCACTCAAATGCCTGTTGGGCTTGAAGAGTGGTTGGTTGTGCACCGGCTCCCCCGTACCGTGTGCTGGGTTTCCACTTCGAGTTTTTGAGGGGTTTTGAGGTTGCCTGGATTTGAACCCGTGACCTTCGGTCACACTGGCTCTGATACCATGATAGATGAACCATCTCAACCAAAACCTTAAGGTGATGGTTGAGGCCCAACTATTATAAATATTCCTATTACATTATAGGTAGACAAGTAAGATTACTTTGCCAGGCTGAACTTCTTTCTCTACACATAAGTCATAATACGACTCGATGTAGACTGGAAATTTTCACACTGCACATTGTGTTTAAATTGCAATTTTCAACATTTATTTGGAGTTGGTTATAGTGGATGTCTAATTTTATCGTGTTATTCTTACACAGATACTAGATTGTAGAGCTGCCAGGAGAGCACTATCAACATTACAACCTGTAGACGGAAGACAAGCACTGTTACGTACCTTTTCTGTTCACAATCCTCTGATATAAATTGTATTTTCCTCTTTCAATTAACATTTATGTAAGCAAATTATATTGCATTGCGAGAGGAGATAGCCAGGGAGAAGGTAGGAGAAAGTTTGTGGCCGTACTAAGATTCACAACCGTTTGGAAGAGGACGGCTTTTGCCTAGGAACTATTTCTTGGCCATTTTGTTTCAGCTTGCTTGGCCACAATAATACGAGTCTTGGAAGAACTAGAGTTCTTTTTGGATATTTGGTTTTTTAGTCTGATTCGGCCATTATTACAAAATGTTGAAAGATTTGTAGTTTCGGTTATGTTTCCATAGATTTTGAAGTAGTTGCAACCATATTGATGTTGCATACATTTTCAGTTTTAATTAATTCCACAAGTAGAAATGCTTGAAGCACTGAGTTTATGTGCTTGCAACTATAGTTGCGAAAGTGAATCTTTTGTGGAAGGTGTATTTTTTAGAGCATGTTTGGCCTTGATTCTCAAAAATGAGTTTTTGTTTATCAAGCTTAATTTTTCAAAAGTGTTTTTCAAAAGCAGAAGCAACAAATTGCTGCTTTTATTTCTATGAGCAAAAATATGGATTTTTAGCTTTTGGTAATTTTTTGTTTAAGTTTTAGAAAATGATGTGTTTGGCAAAAAAGTGTTTTTGAGTCCAAAAACACTTTTACAAACTAGGCCAAACACACACTTAATTGGCGGGGTGAGAAAATTCGCAAGTGAACCATACAATTGGTTCAAAGGGATATGTCGCCTGACGAAATGCCTTTGTCATTTGAACTCCAGTTATGAACTACAAGTAATAATAATTCCTTTTTGCTAGTTAGAACAGTTCATAGCCATTGATTAGTGCAATGAAATTGAATAATTGGAAGGAATCATATTAAAGAATTGATGTGATTAATGTACAAAGTTTGCTGTCTATTAATAAACTTGAGAATGCTTGAAGGGCGACCATCCATCACAACTTTTCCGTCTTCCATATACACAGCACCATCTGCATATTCAAGTTCCTCCAGTCGATGTGTAACCCATAATGCTGTCACTTCTCCAGAGCTCGTCAACGAATTTTTCACCGCTTTTATCACGCCAACCTGTCATTTCGTGTAAGCGTTAGCATCAAATTCACAACTTTTTGCTTTTCTGGAAGTTGAAAGATCGTACATTTCGTGCAGACTCGATATATACTCTATACTCTGTAAATACATATCTAAAGCACACAGCCATGAAAATGCCGAACAAGATACCAAAGTGAACATACTTCAGATCGGATCGGATCAGATCAGATATGTTCCTAGTTTGATATTGTCGGGTAATTTTGAGATATGTGACAGTTAATTTCAAGTCATTCAGGTCAGGGACTTACAAGTTGGTTCAGTTTGTGCTGATTCTGGTCATTTTTCTATTCATCAAGGTTTATGTCAACTTTTCTAGTGACAGTAATAGACTTGTGTAGGATTTCGGATCATCTTGGATCCCTGTTTGAGTCTCATTGGGTCTCAGCTGGTCAGTTTTCGCATGCCTGGTTCAGGTTTTATATACTTCAAGTGGGATAGACACGTGATAAACAAGACACGTAAATCAAAATGACATTGGATGCTTACCATTGAGCTTGCCATGATTAGCTGGTTAAGGTTGTATATTTTAGAGCACTAAAGCTTATATGAGACGGTCATACATGTGAGACCAACTCTTACACATCAACAGAAGAGTACTTAATTATATGGGCTGGTTTCCCAAGTGAGACCATGTCATACAATCTAATCATAGTTTCTTAGCTTTCTTATCACAAAAGTAAAGTACCTGATCACTCTCGTCCAGAAATGTAGTAAGCTCGTCCAGCAACAGGACTTTGCAAGCTTCAGCTAATGCTCCTGCAATGGCTACTCTCTGTTTCTGACCACCACTCAGAGTCTGAACTGCTCTCTATTCATCAACCATTTGACTCATTAGATGCAAATCTTTGATCATATGTACTTTAGCAGCATTATCTTATACCAGAGATATACCTGTGAGCAATCGGACATTCCCACAGCATCCAAAGCTTTTGCAACTCTAGTTTGAACTTCGTCATAAGTCAGGTCAAATTTACCCAAACCAAATGCAACATCAGCCTCCACGGTCGGCATCACTACCTATCACATTCACATTTCAGCGAAACTTTTCTGATACTGTGCCGCATGTAAGAACAACCCCAATACTTATGCACCTCTCAATTAATTATCTGGTTAATTGAATCGTCTCACATATATGACCATATCATATGAATTTTTGTGCTCATTGCTAAACGTTTAACAAGAGTTAAAAAGTTTATATTTTATATAGGCATTGGAAATCCAGTATGTTACCTACCCTGGTCTTTTGATTTCCTGGTTTACAGCCCGGCAGCTACCTTTACAAAGGCTTGGGATCTTACCGGAGAGACTCTTGTTAATGAACCATGGTCATTTTCACCCTCACCAACAATAAATCAGCATGCATGGGTTGTGAGGATTACATTCTATGTTTCCTGGTTTTTGGAACATTAATACATTTCCGTATCTTACTTCTTTATTGATGAATGACTAAAAACATCAGTTAATGGCTACTTATTGTGGAGTAATGTTACTTGCAATCTAAGTCTCTACTCTAAAGTGAATGTAAGGATTCAAGACTTAGATAGCCACTTTCGACACCTCTTGTCATGAGTCAAGTCCGAGTTAACAACGAATTACCTAACTGATAAGTGATCACATCAACATCAGAGATTCTCAACTCATATCGAACAAAAACTCAACAAACTCAATGCACAGCCAAGTATGGACATTGGTGATATATAAGCAAATCTCATGAACCCAAAACTGACCTGATGATCCGGGTTCTGGAAGACAAAGCTCTTCGGCTTCTGAACATAAACATTTCCCCCAGTTGGTTTCAGCAGGCCAGCTAAAATCTGTACCCATAAATAACACAAACCCTTAGACTTTTACCAATGACACAAACCCTGAAAGCTAAAGCCGCGATAGAACAAAAAAAAAGACGTTTTTATAAAGGATGGCTATGTTCCCTCGACGCTCCATGACTCCAAGGATCCTTGTTTTGGAACACACACTGATCAAAGTCGACACTCGTAATCATTCGATGGGGTTCACAGAGAACCACAAAGATCAAATTCATGCTGACGAGTTTCAAACCCTGGTTTCGGAATAACTTCCTAATAACACTAATGATAGAATATTCAAGCTTAACAAGCTAGAGAAGAAAGCAAGATCAAATAAACAGGTTAAGATACAAAGATAAAGACCTTCAAAAGGGTAGATTTGCCACAGCCATTAGGTCCAAGAAGCATCCACAATTGGCCAGACGGTATCGAAATCGAGCAATTCTTAAGAATTGGCAAAGTTCCACCATTTTTATTGGCTACTGAAAAATTCAAGTTTTGACCCAGTATGGCATAGTTGTTCACATCACTCCCATTTCTACAATCACAACAATTGGAACAAACCCATCACAATTCACAGCAGTTTACTACTAAAAATGAACAAAAATGAATGATACATTACATCAGAGTTAATGCATGCAAGATGTTCGACGAAATGCGTAGCTGAGAAAGTAAAGAGAAAAAGACCTTGAAGAATACATGGTACAGTTAATAGGTGGTAGAGCTGGTACTGGAGCTCGCAAAGAGGGGAGATTCATTTTGTGTAATGGCTTCGAGCTCCAATTTAGGAGATTGGTCACAGTAATTGGCCGACGAGTTTTAAATCTTTTTGTCTTTAACTCGATCCGTAACTCGTAAAATGCTTGTGTCACTCTTCAATTTAGACCTGCCAAATTCTGACCCGGCCGAAAATTACACCGACCCGTTTTTCAAGGTCAAGAGTCAAGGCCGAAAATTTTGATCCAATAACCCGTTCAACCCGAACCCGAAATAACCGTTGGATTAAAGGTAAATCAATAATTTTATTAAAATATTAATATTTATATATTATATTTGAATAAATAGCTAAAAAATTATTTATTTTATTACTTAAAATTACAAGCACAATTAAAAAGTCAAATTTATATAAATTTTATAATAAAATAATTATTAAAATTTTTAATAAATATGTCAATACAATTAATGTAAACATACTTGCTTGGATTGAGGGTAATAGGAGGGAAATGAATATGGGAGTAATATGTGAGGTGTATTTCCCATGTTTGGTATGCGGGTAATTATTCACCTCTTGGAATTATTACCCTTGTGAAGGAGTAATACATTACCCACCCTCCCCCCAGGTAATGATTAAGGAAGTAAAAGATGTACTCAGTAATCATTACTCTTATGTCAAACATATCATCAAGGAACTCATTACCCCACTAATTAATTTCCCCAGTAATTGTCGCCCAATAAAACTTACCCCCTTAATAATTCCATGGATTCCAGGCAAACCCTACATATGACATTTTAATTTTAAATATGTTCTACATTTTTAAAAAAAATATTTTTTTTATTTCAAAAATCGTTAAAAAAGATGTTAGAAATTATTTTTTGACCCGTATTCTAACCCTAACCCGACCCGACCCGACCGACTCGTTTGACAAGTCTACTCTTTATATTTTTCTTTGCAATGAGAACAAAAGCTGAGAGCTCAAGTAGCAAGAGCTATTTTACTCCAACCGTGAAGTTTGGGGTTCCATTCTCACCCGTAATATAAGTGCGCTTAATTGAATAAAACGAAAAAAATATATGGTATATATTTTTTTAAAGACGTGCATATCGATTTTAAGTTTAAAATAGTCAAATTGTGTGCCATTAGATAGATGAGATAAGTGACCATCATAGATGAATATGTTTGTCTTAACCAAAAAATTGTGACATTTATATGAGTTGAAAAATAAAGTTGTTTTTAGTTGTCAAAATTCACGTAGCATTGCAAATTTGTAAGTTTATGTCAATTTACTAACACCAACAAAATTTAAGATTTTGGTTAACTATTGTATTAGTAGTCATGGCTTGATCAATAAAGATTATCGTGAAAAAATGTTACTTCGTATATATAAATATATAATGATCCAAAAAGTTTTTCACTCCCAACAATTTAGATGAAATATGTTAATTTCAAGTAGTCCGAGAGATCTTCAATTCATAATAATTCAAACTTTTACTAAACAATTCTAAAAATATTTCATATTTCGAATGGAATCTCAAATTGGCAATTTAGTCACTCGCACATTTAAGTGCCATATGCTCATGAAATGCACATTAAACTCAATCAAATGTTTTTATTAGCTTAGGCATTTGAATGGTGATACACTGATACAATATTACACATGAAACTTAAGTTAATTGTACTATAAAATATAAAGAAAAAAAAATGAAATCACACGCATGAGCAAAATTATAGGACTTCCCACCCATACTAAAAAAGTTGGAATTTTGCAGCTCTAAAAAGAGATTACTTCCTGAAACTTTTCTGGGTTTTAATTGAATCAGGATAATTTATCAAGTCTTGACCGACGTGTCGAAGAGACAGATGCACAAGAAATCGAGAGTTGCTACTGGCATTTCTATACCCAATACATTAGCAGTCCGGATGATCTAGATGAGCAAGCTGATACAGCAGAACTTGGTAAAGCTTATAAAACTGCTGGAGTCCTCTTCGGTATTCCTAATGTATTTTAGGCTTCACAAATGACGAGAAAGCGAGAAATAAGATGTACACGACCTTACCGGTTACCCTGTCACAAATGAACTTCATTTGAATGATTCAAATTCATAATAAAACTGAAGCGAACTGATTTCACTGACTGAACTTTATATAATCATAACAATATCATAGCTAAAAAATATTAGCGAGTCTTCTGCTAATTCAAATTGATGGGTAATGCAAAATTGGTCGATTTCCACCATCATATCCATAGTTGGCAGCTCTGGCTCCATATCAAGGTCACGACTCACGGTCAATATCGTGAATAGCTTCTTTTTGACTGCAAACGCCGGAATCGTTCATTTCACCTAAGCTAAAATGGGAAAAAAAATGTATACTCCTAAGCACAATCCCAATTTATTCTCAACATCGGCTTCTATCTGAACCTATCAGGGGAAACCTAACATCAGTTATTCTACAATTACTCGTACAAAAATTAGCATCCATCGTTCGTACCCATTCATATAACACAAACCAGATGTACAATCTCCTCCCTTTGATTAATTGCGTCACCCAGCCAGATGTTAATATGTTATACTGCAAATTAACTAGAAGATTAATTAGTACAAAATGAAGGACATTACAATCCTGAAAGAAGATGCTGCAATGAGTACACCAATAATCGAGATTCTACTTTCATATCACGTGTACCTGTAGTGATCCTAACAAATTTGCATCTTTACACGATAATCAAAATCAATTTTTTATTTAGTCTGTAAATGTTTCGTGTGAAAGCATATGCCCAAACTCTGTTACAGCAAAACGCCTTATACTTAAACCTAGTCCTGAATCTACTGACAAGGAAGAATTTAAGAACATTTATAGTGTGTATCGTAAATTAAAGATTTAAAAAGTTTCATCTGTCAAAAGAGATCCTTCTATATTGGTATTTCAAATTTGATAATAATTATCTTAACACAAATTGTAGCTAGAGCCCTAGACTGTTTCAGAAAATCGTGAACACAATATCAATATTCAATGAGAATTAGGGATACCGTATATGCAAACTTCCTCAATATGCAGTTATGCACATGCCTTTAATCAACCATAAACCTAAACTGGGAAATTGTTTTCATCTGTTTCGTTTTGCTGCTGTATGCTTTACAGGTCTCGATCACAAAATCCAATCTTGTTAAAACCACGACATAAATTATTAAAAACAATGGTCACAAGTCACAACTTGCAATATAAATGAGATCCCGAGGGTATTTCTAAAAACTCTATGAAGTTTTAGATTTCCTTTCTTCGAAGTATCAAGTTTGAGAGCTGTTAGTCTGTTACGACAAAATCAAAATCCTACCACTTGAGAAATTGAGAACCACCTTTACCTAAGCATTGCCACTCAGCAATCATCATCTCAATCTGCAGCTGAACCCCTTAAAGATTCGCCAACCGGTTCTAGCATATTCATATCGTGTTGTTTGCTTAAAATCTGTATACGGAACACACTATCAAGAGCTCATTGTATCGTGTACAGGATGTTAAGTGTTGATATCGCTAATAATAGGTTCATCAAAACCATTTGGAGTAATTCATCCACCATTACAAACAACAGTCATCAATCACCTTCACTAACAACACAACTATACACAAGCTGTACAACAACGCAACACCACACAAGCTTACACAATGCAACCAGAACAACACATATGTCACGGAAATAAGAAACGAGGAAGGCAGACTTACATATATGCCTTCCTCTTGCATTCCTGCATCAGGGAACTGTTCTTGCTTGGTCTTACAAAGCCAAAAGAATACAAATGAGCTTGGAAGTCGAATGTACAACCAAACACCTCAAGAAAGCGTAATAAGACCAGAAGACGTAGAAGTCTCCCAAACCTCAAGACCCTCGACATCATCCCTAGCAACAAACAACCTATTCCCACCGCCTCCAATCATCCTAATCCTTCCCTTCTTCTCCTCCTCCTCCTCCTCCTCCTTATCCATAAAATTCCTCCTATACCCTCCTCCATTCACCATTGACCACGCCTCCAACGCCCCGTCCCTCCCCACAAACACATGCTTATTCCAACAATGTACCACCACACTCCCCCTCACTGCCCCCGTTCCTCTTAACCCCGGATTCACCTCCTCCAAATAAACCCAAGGATCCTCATCCCCACCTCCTCCTAACATCCTCAAATCCGCCACGCCGACATCCCCGCTCCTGGACCCCACCTTGGCCATAATCCCTGTCTCCTCATCAACATCCACGTCAGCAATCCCATCTCCCAATCTCCTCCCTCTTCCCTCTCCACTCGTCTCCCACAGTGTCTTCCCTGATCTTACGTCCCATATTCTCACATACCCCGAATACCCAAACGCGCTGCACGTGACCGCGCTTCCGACTAGCAGTCCTAATTGTTGGACGCACGTGAGCTTGGTCAATGCAGCTGACTTTGAAGTGTTCCCCGATTGACGACCGATTTCTGATGAGATTTTCAGAGTGGTTTTGTCGATGACGAGGATCGTGTTTTCGGCGTGGCGGGTTTTGAAGCAGGCGAATACGGTGGAGGAGGAAGGAGGAGAGGTGAGGGAGGTGACGTGGGATGAGAGGGTGCGGAGGTCGGTGGGGTCAGACCATAGAACGGTGGAGATGTGGTGGTCGGAGAAGAAGTGGAGGCCGGGACGGGATGAGGAGGCGACGGCGGAGACGGTGGAGGAGAGGGCGGAGATGGAGGTGATTAGAGGGAGGTGAGTGGGGATGGTGGAGAGGTGGGTGAGGGTGGTTGGGTGGTAGTGAGAGATGAGGTTGTTGTGGCCGAGGAGGAGAGGGAGGGTGATTGGTGCGGTGGTTGGTGCGGTGGTTGTGGTGGTGGTGGGAGGGGCGAAGGTGGAGATGAAGGGGGAGAGGGGTGGAGTGAGGGTGGTTGTGTGGGAGGAGTCGTAGGGGGTGAAGGGTGATGGGGTGAGGTGGTGGTGGGTGCGGGCGGTGGAGAGGAGGGTGGTGAAGTGGTGGGGGTCGGCGTCGAAGAAGATGGGGGTGGTTGATGCGGTGGTGAGGAGATGGGGGAGGTGGATGGGAGTGTGGCGGAGGGTGGAGAGAGTTGTTTCGAAGTGTTTGCCGCCGACGTTGAGTTTAACGCGGTGGTTGGAGGTGGAGTGAAAATCGGAGTCCATTAGTTGAGTTTTGGACGAGTGTGGAAATGGTTACTCCATTTGTTGACTTTCCAATCACAAGTTCGGGGGTAGATTGTACTCCGTATCATACTAGGCATTAGGCACACTAGGGATATGTTAATTATGTCCGTGGATGATAAATGACAAGCTTGGTTACGCGTCCAAGTAATCACTTAACGCCTAAACTGAGTTTAATTGACGGAAAATAAAGTTTAGGGGTACACTTAGTGATAATGACAACAATTAGGGGTACCATGTATGTTTTAAAAAATGTAGGGGTACCATGTAGAAACTCGAAAAATTGAAGGGTACCATATAGAATATCCTTTTTTTTTTTTTTTTTTGACCAGGAATATCCCCTACCGACATCTGGGCAATCTCCTTCGGGATATTGAAGGCAATTTAATGGGTTGACCCCTCCCAAGTTTGACTTTTTCATTCGCAAGAATCAGGAATCGAACCTCTGACCACTTGTTTAAGAGATGAGAGCCCTTACCACTCACACCAGCCAACTTTGGTACTAGGGATATGTTAATGAGACGAGACAACTCGCGACTTACTCGAGATTGACTCAGTCAAAGCTCGGTTCATGCGAGCTCGGCTCGGACTCGGCTTGAGAGCTTAACGAGTCAAGCCGAGCAAAGGTTGACTCGATTCGAAAAGCTCGCGAGCGGCTCGAACTTGTGTGATTACATAAGATATTGCTCATATTTTATAAAAATATTTTATCATGATTATATTTTTGTAGCACACATATCAAATGTCTCGCTGATTTGCCAAATATTTTTACATATAACCTCCGAGCCTTATTATTGAAAATATCGAAAAAATAAAAAATAAAAAAATAAACAATTTTATATAGGCTCGATTTGGGCTCGACTTTGGCTCGAGCTCGCATTAAAGCTCGCAAGCATTATAACGAGCACATTTTTTCAACTTCGGATAAGCTCGAGATCGGCTCGAGCTAAACTTTTGATTCTTGAGCACAGGCCGAGTAAGGCCAAGCTCGGGCTCGGCTCGTTAACATCCCTAAGGCACACTGACATAGGTGCGCTCATTTGAACAATAAAATAATAAAAAAAACGGTTCAAATGATTTGACCCGATAGTCGGAGTGAGAACCCGAGCAATTGGACATGACCAATAACCTGAATTTACTCGAGTTAAAGCGATTCAATTCGAATGTTTACAGTTATAGACTGACAATCATCCGTAAAGAATTTGATAATAACATATTCGAAAATAACCAAAATTTAAAGTAACCTGATCTTACGAGAATTTTTGCGAATTTGAAATAACTCGGTCGAACCCAATAATTGAATTGTTTGCCACAATGCTTATTTATGAAGCTACATATATCCGTAAATTGTTTCCTAACTGCTCTGACTCGAGACTCGAAAATGATCCAAAAAATGGGATCCGAAAGTTCTCATAGACTTGAAGTGACCTGACTCAAAAGTGATCCGACGCTATAAGGCTGATCGAGTCCAAGAAAATTACCCGAAAAATATGATCCAAACTTGATCTGAAAGACCCGAAGGCTGAAGTGATCAGACCCAATAAGGCTGACCCGAGCCTAGAAAATGACAAAAAAAATGTGACTTGAAGTGGCGTGATCCGAAATTAACTCGATTGGAGCTTAACCCGAATAGCCCATTTGGTGGGACCCAATTTCAATCACAAATTCTTATTTAAGACGGGTCAAGTATCATACCACTTATATAGTTGTATATATGAGACAAATATATTATTTTTCCTTATACATTTCTATATATACAACTATACAAGTAGTATGTATTTGACCTATTTTAAAGTTAAAACGGATACTGCAGACATCTCCACATTTACTTGGGTACCTTGCATAAAGAGCCAAAACAAGAGTTTTTGTCTAAAACATGTACAGCATATATTAAGAGGCTGAAGATAGACTGATAACAGGAAGTAAGGAAAGACACCCCCTCTTTTCTTATCTCAAATATACAACAATATAACAATAACAGCAGCAGCAAAGCAGTGGGTTTTTAACATTATTCCTCTCTTCCCCATGGCTTTCTCCACTTCTCTCTCAAATGCTCATCCATTCTCGCGCTTTTCTTCTCTCCCTCAACCCACCAAATTCACCTCCTTTCGACGACAGTTATCAGTTAAAGCTGTAAATGCTTCTGAACCAACTGAAGCTGACAGCAAACAGAAACAAGTGACTGAAACACAGCAAATCAAAGATGAGCCTCCTCCTCCTCCTAAGAGGGCCGCTAAACCCGTTTATTCAAGTGGGTATTTCACTTTCATTCATCCTTTTTTATGCTTCATTTGCTTCAAATCAAAACATATGTTTCACTTCTGATCACTGACTGTCATTCTTTCCTGGCAGTGAAAAAGGGTCAGATTGTAAGGGTCGACAAGGAGAAATACCTCAATAGCATCAATGTGGGTTGATTGTTTCGTCTTTTAATCCATCGCATTACAATTAACAATGAAATTTTATTATAGGTCATCTTGATTCTGAAAAGGGTCTCCATGTTTTCAACATTAGGCAAAGTTTGCATACCTCTGCTTGTAGCTGGTCGTCCCTTTCCTCGCTGTAGTAGGAGCCTTTCAGGCATTGAACCAACACTGTAATTTCTTAAGTAAAGCTATTCGCCGCTGTAAAAACCAGTGGAATTCAGAAATCTGACCTGAACTCAACATTCACTGGCCAATTCCGTTGGACGGAACTGAAAATTTAATACTTAACTATAACCTAATGTAAGTCCTGATTAATTGTTTGTTCTGCCACTGTTTATGGACAGTACTTATCGGTTGGACATCCAATCTACTTCAAGGGGCTAGATTACATTTACGAGGATCGTGGAGAGGTACTACTCTCTATACTGTAGCGCTCAACATTGAGCCATGAAGCCGTATGATAATTTTCTGCAACTTTACACGCAGGTACTGGATATACGCATTTTCGAGACAGGGGAATATGCACTTGTAAGTAACTCAAGCCCTAAAAAACACTTATGATCAGTAGCAAATTTCCATTTTCAGTAGAGGCAGAGTTTTTAACACAAGGGAAAAGTTTCGGATATCTGATTCTGATTTAAAACTGCAGGTTGCATGGGTTGGTATCCCAACATCACCAGCTTGGCTCCCAACAGACATGCTCATCAAGGTATGCAGACATTGTTAGCTCCTTGAACGGATCAAATACTGCCATATTATTCGATCATCACTATTAACCATCAGAGATTCAGAGCCACTCTGCAAATGGTGAATAAAACTGATCTGACTTACGACTCTGTGTTTCTCTTTGCAGTCTGACAAGCTCGACTATGAAAGGATGTAGTGATTCATTCCGTGCAGAACTAGAAGATAGATTTATTTTCCCAAGTGAAATGTAATATAAATGTATATGCCGATTATTAGTCGGCTGGCTGATATTCCGATAATCTGCATAAATAGTTTATGATGTACCATACTGAAACAAAAGAGAGTTTATTCAAGTCGGAGTACAATTTGTGACTGATCTTTTGTTCGGATACAAGAACAGTTTATAGTCTGAGAAATTTACAGTTTTACGGCAAAGGCAAGGTCCTAAAATTTTATTCACCGACTACTTTACCATATTGTCTCAAGGGCTTCCATCCATGGAGATGTCTGATGTATGCAACCTTGAAGAAACAAATAGACTATTTCTGAAAGACCCACTATGAATATTGTGCCATCAAATTCATCAACGAAAGTCTGCCTAAGATGTATTAGAACTCCACTAGATCATAAGCATGATCCGTCATATGCACAGTTACCAAATACTGTATGACTTTAATTCGAGCAAAGACTAACAGAACCCAACCAAACACCAAGGCAATTCTCAAGATTGATCTTGTGTAAAACTTGGTATACAAAATAAAGTTTATTTCTCTGTAATGGAAACAAGAATACAATAATGGCTGCATTTATCTTTACAATCATTTCTCCATGTCAAGTTTGCTACAGTTCTGATCTGAAGTATTACAGAATACAGAGCCACAATGGCGACTGGTGAGCTACTGATCAGTAGTAGTCAGAACAAATCCCTTCAGCAAGTGAGGTGAGGGTATACTGCGTAAATCTTACAACCTTCTAAAACAAAGGAGCAGGCGACTCTCACGTTTGTTATCTGGTATTTCAGATATGCAGCAGGCAAATTGTTGCATCAACTACATACTTTCATCCAGCAACCTAAAAAGGATACTCTGCTAGACTTCAATCAAGGAAGAATTCTATACAGCAGCCTTATTCCCCAATGTTCGCAATGTGCTGCCAGCATTTCTTCTAACTATGTTTACTTCGACGACTCATATTACTCCCTTCATCCCAATTATACTGCCCCCATTTGACTTTTACGACTAATTCACAAACTTTTGACTTTTTTTGTTTCTATAATCTATAATATACAACAGTTGCATCTTTTTAAAAATGACACTATATTGTTTCAATCAATCAAATGTGTGTACATCTACCTAGATTTGGAGAAATTAATGGTTAGAGTTGACACTTATTACCAGCAAAATCAAATGGGGGACAATAAATTTAGGATGGAAATAGTAACTGGGCATACTTGTTCCGGGACTCACCATTATGATACGTGTATGACGCATGGACGCTTCACTGTATCTTGAGGAAATGCAACATGATAAGTAGTTCAAAAGTACGACTTACAGTTACCTCCAACTAGCTATCTTTTGGCACGTTTACGAGCCTTCATAAGTTCAACCAAGGATGGTAGAGGTCGAGGCACAGGTATGTTCATTGACCGGTAAAGCTTCCTCACATTTTCACTGAAACCTTTTCCCGATCCTGAGGAAGTACCTGAAGAATATAGGGTACATGATGAAAAAGATGAAGAACGTGAAACAGTTTCGCAAACTGTCATTGTCACGTCCCTTTTGGACATATCAGAATCCATTTCAGAGATACACACTTCTGCCTTGCTTTCAATTGGCTTCTCAATATCAATAACATCATCAGAGTTTGGCAACTTCTCTTCTCCAATGCTGTTATTGAGGTCCGTTGGTTTCTCAACTTCACTCCCTCCATCATCATCATCATCATCATCATCATCAGGAAGTGGAAGCTTTTGTTTTAAATTACTGCTGATTGTTTCTTCCTGATCATATACCGATTTAGATGAGGAATCTATTGCTTCAGCTGAGATGCAATACTGATAACCTAATCTCGCTCGTCCAAAAAGAGTTACTGATCGCTTCTTTTGCAAAGGAGACAAACTCAAGACTCTCTTGTTAGGCAATTTCTTTGGAGTTTCTAATTTGTATTCTTCAAGTGCTCCAATTGCCATTGCCTCTATAGAAGAGCTACTGCTGCTGCTTTTTGGCGATGTATTTGCATTAGGGATTGCATCATCAAAAGAAAGGTCTAAAAGCTTCCAAATATGAGCATCAGAAGCTTGAGACTTAAAGCAGTGTTTCTTAACATAATCAAGCTCCATAGCTCTGCATTCAGGCGTTGTTGAGACAACCCATTTAGGAACTAGAAGTTCCAAAGCCCACTCTAGTTCTTGTCTAGAAGAATGCATAGAGTAGCAGACATGCCAGACACCAAAGTGGTCTTTAACTGCTATATTCGATTTTTCTATAATTTTCCTCTCCATCATTGTAAGCTCGGTCTCCTCATGTGCATACCACTGTGCTGACGGTCGTATTATGAGAGGTTCAGGCTGCATATTCTCCCGAGCCTCTGAGATTTTCTTTTTTGCCTTTTCATATAATTTGGGAAATCCTTCAAATAAATGGAAACGGGAACTAGGGTCATCAGAGATGATTTGTGGTGCTATAAGTTGTAAAATTTGGTGAAAATCAGGGTGTATAGTCTTATTAACAAATATCTTAGATCCAAATGTTTTGCTAACATGAACGAGTATCTCTTCCTGACCGAGAATATTACATGTGAGGTATACTGTAGGGACATCGGGATGTTTCCATATGCAATTGGTAACCTGTTACATTGCAGGTGTGCGAACATTTAGCCAACAAATTTAACTTCAGATAAATATATTTTCCAGATTTATCACATATGGTCCAAAATCCAAATATATTATGTTTTAGACCTTGTTGCAGTTGCAAACTAGCAATTGCAAAAGCGTCCGCCCATGGCGATGGCCGATGAGGGGGGTAGTATGCATGTAACATTAACTTGGTGTAAAAAGAACAGATAGTTCGGTATGACCCATAAAGAAAACTGTTTTGAAAATTGCATTAACAGACTGGTACTCTATCTTAAATTAATGTCATCATATGACTTTGGTGTTTACAGTTTCACACGATAACCACTTTGACCAGCATTTTCTCATAGTATGTCATGTACTAGGACAAAATGATGGCTAAAGTTGACATTGGTAATCCACCAAAGTCAAACAGTGACAATAAATTTGGGATGCAGGGAGTATTTCATAGTTTAGTGAGTCAGTGAGTCGACTTGCTTTATTCCATCATAGTAAGTTGTTGACTCCGTTGGAAATGGAAAAGGTAAATTTGCACAAAACTATACCCACCATGTTATTTCCTTTAATATCCTTGCCGCAAAATGGACAACTCCGTTTTAACAGCGGTGGCCGCACCAAGTCAAGGAGGGTCCAAGGCAACAAGCGCGAGGTGCCAGGCGTAGGCATGCAATTTATACACACGTAGCGCACTGTTTTGCAAACAAATTTGTATTTTCTAGATAAATTTTTGTTCAATATCTCTCTTTTCTGAATTTTAAAGAGCCTTAACATGTAAGGAAGTTAACGATAGGGATAATGTATCAAAAGAGACCTTCAAAAGCCTTCACCAACAGAAATGTATGCTTACTAAGGGTGAATAATGAACTGGATGGACAGCACTCAGCTCATACCTGTTGAATTGCTGATTGTTGGCTAGGGATTTTCATGAGACTTTTGCCAAATGTGCAGTCTAGAAAAAGAAAATCAAGCGGACAATTTGGCTCCTTGCCTTTTTTCGCTAAATACTTCTCTGGTAAATACATCAGACATTCAGGAGTCAGTCTACAGTCCCCTGTATGAAGAATATTGCCAAAATCGCCTTCGAACAAAAACATCACAGCTCCTGAAGATCATAATTCAATGACAATCATTAACATTTTTGTTACTGTACATAGCATAGTTAACCATAGTAAGGTTTAAACTCTGCAGTTGCATTTTTGTTCGAAGCAATAATTGACGATTAGACGTCCATAAGGCATAAACATCAAGTACTCCAAATTCTATGTGCATACTAATATAAGCATTTAAGGGTCATATCACCCATTTTCCGAAAGAGTGTTGCATGCATAGTGCAAACACAAAAAACATGGACTTTTAGGTTTAGCTGGGTCGTCATATTATCAAAGGTTATAAAGATCAGAATGCCCTACTTCCATTATGCAATTGGCAAAGGGCCGAGACATCAATTTTAATTCGTGACTACGAGTATATCATTAATAAGTGATACTCCCTCTCTCATGGTCAATTGTTGTCCTTTGGTTTTGGCACAAAGACCGAAGAAAGGGGAGGGCTAATTACTAAATGACAAGTGGAACAAATTGAGTGTGAATGATCAAATTGCCCATCAAGTTCATTCTTAAAATAGAAAGGACAACAATTGACGGAGACACCCAAAATAGAATAGGACAACAAATGATCAGGATAGAGGAAGTATTAGATTACTAATCCCGAAAAAAAAACTCAAATTTCCTTCGGAGTCAGCTCAAACTCTTCATCATCATCAACAATATCAATTAAAAAGGCTTATTCCCAATCCCCTATAAAGTATAGACTTAAAAAATTAAATTGTCACAGAACAGCATATCCAGCAAAAACAAATCAACGGAATCAGAATAGGGTTTAACAAAGCCGGAAAAAATCGACGAAATGAATTACCAGGGCAGTGATTAGCATCAAAGGCTGTAACTTTGAAAGACCCATCTGGGTCTTTAATTGTAATGCATTGTCCTACCTCAATTCCCACAAATAATGACTCATCCAGCTGCAAAAACAACAATCAACAAATTACAAATGAAGGGTTTCAATTGCGAAAAATGATTTGATCGATTAGTCTCCTGTAAAGCGGTTTTACACTAATATTGTTGTAAAACGGAACATAAATTCCTAACTACATAAAACATGACCTGTAAATGTTAAAAACTAGTGACAAAATCGAAAAAGGAACGATACCTGAGGAAAGAATTGGAGAATGATGGATTTAGTAAGAAGGGTAGAGTAAATAGGGTAAGAACAAAAAGAGGTAATTCCAGAACAATGATCTTTATGAGCATGGGTTAAAAAATGATGGCGTTTCATCTTGGAATTAGGGTTCCATGTATCAACAGAAAATGGTAATTTTCTGGGCATTTCAATTGGCATTTTGAATTTTGAATTTGTCAATTTGGTATTCAATTGATTGTAAATAAATGGGGTTGTGTATTGACGAAATTAGGTATTTAAAAATGGTGAAAACCCTAGAAATTAAATTAAAATTGGGTGATAGGGATAGGGAAGTAGAGAAGCTTGCTTTGGAAGGATTGTGTTTGAGAATGGAATAATTGGGAAAGAATCTGGTAATTTGGTCAAATGGGAGGGAAAATATTTGAAGGTTATGCTCCGTATTAAAATTTTGAGACATGGCGGTTAATTAAACTTTAAACTATTACTCCCTCCGTTCGTCTCCGTCATTCATTTGTTTACATTTCTATGTTATGAAAATTAGAAAGTATTCCTATTTTTCTTATTTAAATGTCTCAATTATGTTTCAAATATCTATCTATCTATCTATCTATATTATTAAAGGAAGCTTTTTTCGAGCGATTACAGAGAGTCCAAGTTTTACGAATCACCTCATAATAAAATATTAAGAATTACTATCTCTACGTACATCAAAACATCTAACCAATAGTAGGAAACGTGATGAGGTAAAACAGAAGAAAGAGAGTTCAAATATACTTCTAAGTTCTAATAACTTTGTTGTGTGCATATGAAATCATATATATACAGCCATATACACAATACACAATACACAATACACAATACACAATACACGTACAAAACAAATCAATGTTTTTCCCTTCTTATATGTCTTATGTCTTGCTTTTCTTATTTGTTTTTAATTTTAATTTGGTATTACTTTTCTGATTTGTTCTTTTATAAAAATTGTGTGGCATTACATTGATAAAAACTACAGTATATTGTGCTCTAACAAGTTGTGTTTTAGCTACTATATCATCTATACTAATAATGTTTGGGTTCAAATTTCAGGTACGAATATAATGCCATATTCTTAAAGGTATGGTTACTATTGTACTGGGTATTATTCATTTGATTTTGATATACACAATTCTCTTTACTAGAGCACTCTTACATCTATATATCCAAATATCTCGGACATGTACCATGACTTTAATTTGTAAACTATCTTGCTCTCTATATTAGTGGCTATGAATATCATCTTATTGGCTTATTGTCATTGATGTTACTTATCTTTGTATATAATTAGTTTGCTTTGTTTAACAAGATCGAAAGTTGCATATTCGATTAGTATTTCGATTAGTATTTTAACATAGAGATCATTCAAACGTATTTTACAAAGTGAATATAAGTTATTTCAGTTAATTTATATTATAATTATATGGTCCTTATCTATTTTAACATACATCGAACAAGACTGCTATCTCTTACATTAGTACACTCTTATACCATCACGCATATATCCTTCAGTATAGAAAAATACAACGTAGAAATTATATAATTAAGTTGAAGTATATCTTGCTTTATTTTGTCGCACCTCTTACAATATTACTTCTTATTTAATTTTGCCTTTCTAACCATTATATTATATTGAATATTCTAATTTTGGCTTCTTATGTATTGTATTGCATTACAAGGCATGTCAATCAGTATAAAATACAAGTAGTACGTACTTTTTATAGTTTGTATGTATGACTGGCGGTCATGTTTACTTTAGTTATACATACATTAGTAAAATATATAGTATGAAAAAGCCAAATAATAAAAATAAAATAATACCATATTGAACATGAGATACACTTTCAAGGAAACGTGCGACTAAAATGTGAGTCCCTAAGCTTTTCTTTTTGTCACGGAATAAAATATAGTTCTTCCGACTCCGTTATTTGTTTACCTTTAGTTTGACACAAAGACTAAGGAACGGGAAGGGACAATTTGTGTATGATCAGATTACTCATCAAAAGTCTTCCTAATATAAAAAGATAAACAAATGAATTATATACCCTAAAACGGAATAGGTAAACAAATGAGCTGAAAGTTTGTTAGTTTGTTATAATAAACTTTTGTTTTTATTAAGATTTTCCTTTATGATGGTCTTATACGGTACTCTGATACTTGTGACTTACTAACTTTTAATAGGAAAGTTGAATAATTAAATGGGACAAAAAGAGAAATTCATCTCAATATGTTCATCGGAGCAAATACATGATTAACATGAAAGTTGAGGGATAACAGTCAACCTAGGACAATAAATATTTAGGTCGAGTCATATAAGGTCAGGTCGAGTCAGATAAGGTCGATTAAGGTTTTTGGTCTTTTACTCGGGTGTGGGTTAGGTTTAAGCCATTCAAGTCAAGTCATTAATAGCATTAACGTTAACTAATCATATAGCTCAATAAAATGTATTAGGATGCGTGGTTCAATCAACATGACGTCGAATCGAGTCGTGCCATGACTGGACTGAAGTTTGTAATGGTATTCTTCTATAACGTTTTAAAACACGATATTACAAGTGGCCCGTGCATTGCACGGGCATTAAATCTAGTATATATATATAAAAGAGGGTTTTTTCGAGCGATCTGAGGGCGTCCACATCATCAAAAATCAATTTAGGAAAGTATAATTTTTGATGTAAAAAATAAAGAGGAAAATCTTTTAATTATTATAATATGTATATTTCCTAAATTATATTCAAGTGATATTTCCAATTTTTATATCAAACTTTTACATTTCATTTGGCAAAAAAATATCGTTAAAAAAATTATGAAAATAATATAATTAGCTTTGTGGTAAAAAATGCTATCATTAGAGTATACATTTCATATTATTTGCACATATTAAAAATTATGTACTTCTTAATACGTAATATTGTGTTCTTTTTAGTATGTTTTGTCCCACATTGGAAAATAAGTAGGTGTGATGAATATGCTACATATAAATAGTAGAATTGTCCCACATCGAAAGATTAGTATGAGGTGATGTGATTCTATGATTATAAATAAGAGGTATCTTTGGAACTTATGTATCCACCCAAAATTTTTCGAGTCTCATAAATATTGTTTTAAAGAGATCTTAAGATTTTCTATCATTATCTATTATATAATATAAAAAATAAAGTGGAAATTAGTCTCCTGACACAGTACAAAACTAAAGATTTTACTGTTATATGTACGATGTAGAGATCCCTATCTAATGATCGAGACTACGTGGTTTTACCTTCAAAGAAAAATAATATGTATACAATAGTGGGGGAGGGGGGTTTAAGAAGAGACATGTATTTCTTGCTATGTTATATCTTTCACATTGAAAAATAATGTAGGCATGATGAACACATTACGTCTAAATAATTTAATTATGTATCTCACATTGAAATAATAGTATACGGTAGGGTGATTCTATAAATATAAATAAGAGACATCCTTGAAACTTAGGTATTAACCCAAAAATTTTTGATATAAAAGATATATACTTTTAGTATGTTATATGTCTCACATTGAAAAATAATATAGGTGTGGTAAATATATTATGTATAAATAATAGAACCGTCCCATATATATACATTTTCTATATTATATTAAAGTGATGTTTATAATTTTGATATAAACTTTATATTTCATTTGACAAAAAAATATCGTATGAAAATTATATAATTAGATTGTGACAAAAAATGCTATCATTAGAGTGTATATTGTATTGTATTGTATTGTATTTTCTCATTATTAAATCGGGTTGATGTCAAAGTAGGTGCAAAAAAAAATGGTGAACTTAGTATGTTATTTGTCCTACATTGAAAAGTAATGTAAGTGTGGTGAATATACTGTGTATAAATATTAGAATTGTCTCACATCGGAAGACTACCATAAGGCAGGGTGATCTTATGATTATAAATAGAAGTCATAACCCAAAATCTTTTGATTCTCTTAAATATTGTCAGAGAGAACTCTTAAAAGCGTTTGTATTACTGTCTCTACAATAATGATTTCTAACCTAAGTTAATCTTTGGAAAATCTTTTAGTTATTATAATATATACTCTATAAATCTTATTTAATATTCAAATGATGTTTCTAATTTTTATATAAAAGCTTTTACATTTCATTTGGCAAAATAATGTCGGTAAAAAAATTATGAAAATAATATTATTAGATCCATGGTAAGAAATGGTATCATTAGAGTATATATAGATTTCATATAATTTGCACATATTAAAGATGGTGTATTTCATAGTATGTTATATGTCCCACATTAAAAAATAATATAGGTGTGATAAATATACTACATATAAAAAATAGAATTTTCCCATATCGAAATATAGCATAAGGTGGGTGATTCTATGATTATAAATAGGAGACATCCTTGGAACTTAGGCATCAACCCAAAATCTTTTGAGTCTCTTAAGTATTGTCTTGGAGAGCTCTTAAAAGTTTATATCATTATATTTTCTACCTATAGATTTTATATGTCTCATATTGAAAAATATTGTAGGTGTGGTAAATATACTACGTTTAAATAATATAATTAGAATTGTGTTAAAAAATATTTTATCATTAGAGTATAGGTTCCTATCATTTGCACATATTTTAATTATGATAAAAAAAATAGAAAACAAACGTCCATGGTAGCATGTGGAATCTATCAAAGTTCAAGGTTACCATGAGAATTTCCAATATTATAATGATAAAGGGGTATTAAAAGAGAGAGATATCCGTACCAATAAAACAATAAAGGGGTATTATTTTTTAATTGTTATTTTATTGCCACGTCATCAAACTTAACGTACATTTAACAGCCTTTACATTAGGGGGTACCATGGGCAAAAAAATGGAAACTCAAGGATACCATAGGCAGATTCTTAAAAATAGGGGTAACATGGAAAATCTGACAAAATTAAGGGGTAACACGGGAAATTTCCGTATCTCAATTATGTTACATTTTTTTTTTGAAGAAAAATAACGTACAAATATTAATGGAGAGTACTTGATCATATTATTAAATTTAAATATAACTATTAGATATAATGAGTAGCAATTGTCTGTATTCGGTATTCGAGATTTGGTTGGATGCCGAATTAAGTGCAAAAAAGATGGTGTAATTCTGAGTATGTTATTTGTCTCACATTGAAAAATAATGCAGGTTTGATGAATATATATTACGTATAAATAGTAGAATTGTCCCACATCAGAAAAAAATTCAAGTTTGGTGAATATATTACTCATAAATAGTAGAATTGTCCCACATCGAAATATTGGTGAATATATTACTCATAAATAGTAGAATTGTCCCACATCGAAAGATTAGTATAAGGTGGGTGATTATATGATTATAAATAAGAGTTAACCCACGTATATATTAATCTTTAATTATTTTTTGAAAGAGATATTTTAATAATATGTAAACAAATCATTAGACATAGAATGTAAACATTAAACCCTTATAATATTTTTTTTTGCATTATAAATAAGTTCATTACCCCGTTGCAACGCACGGGCATTCAAACTAGTTCATTTAGGCGACTACATACTTAGGCGACTCAAAAGATTTTGGGTTGATGCCTAAGTTCCAAGGATGCTCATAGAATCACCCATCTTATGCTATATTTCGATGTGGGAAAATTCTATTTTTTATATGTAGTATATTTTATCACACCTATATTATTTTTCAATACGGGAGATATAACATACTATGAAATACACCATCTTTAATATGTGCAAATTATATGAAATCTATATATACTCTAATGATAGCATTTCTTACCATGAATCTAATAATATTATTTTCATAATTTTTTTACCGACATTATTTTGTCAAATGAAATTTAAAAGTTTTTATATAAAAATTAGAAACATCACTTGAATATAAAATAAGAAATACATAGTATATATTATAATAACTAAAAGATTTTCCAAACATTAACTTAGGTTAGAAATTATTATTGTAGAGACAGTAATACAAACTCTTTTAAAAGTTATCTCTGACAATACTTAAGGGAATCAAAAAATTTTGGGTTATGACTTTTATTTATAATCATAAGATCACCATGCCTTATGGTAATCTTCCGATGTGGGACAATTTTATTATTTATACATAGTATATTCACCACACTTACGTTACTTTTCAGTGTAGGACAAATAACATACTAAGTACACCAATTTTTTTTTGCACCTACTTTGACATCAACCCGATTTAATAATGAGAAAATACAATACAATACAATATACACTCTAATGATAACATTTTTTGGTCACAATCTAATTATATAATTTTCATACGATACTTTTTTTTTCAAATGAAATATAAAGTTTTTATATCAAAATTATAAACATCACTTTAATATAATATAGAAAATGTATATATATGGGACATTTCTATTATTTATACATAATATATTCACAACACCTACATTATTTTTCAATGTGGGACATATAACATACTAAAAAGTCTTTATCTTTTATATCAAAAAATTTTGGATTAATACTTAAGTTTCAAGGATGTCACCTATTTATATTTATAGAACCACCCTACTGTATACTATTATTTCAATATGAGATACATAATTTAATTATTTAGACGTAGTATGTTCATAATGCCTACATTATTTTTCAATGTGAAAGATATAACATACCAAGAAATACATGTTTCTTCTTTAAAAACCACTATTGTATACATATTATTTTTCTTTGAAGGTAAAACCACTTAGTCTCGATCATTAGATATGGGTCTCTACATCGTACATATAACGACTCATTAACGCTCTATTACTGCATTAATAAGACAACCATTAATAAAATCTTTAGTTTTGTATTGTGTCATGAGACTACCATTTGTAAAACCTTTAGTTATTTTTTAATTTTCTTGTTCATGTTCTTAACTCTTTCCCGGATAGTTCCCAACGATTTCCACTGTATTTTTTATATCATATCGTAAGATAATGATAGAAAATCTTAAGAGCTCTTTAAAACAATATTTATGAGACTCAAAAAAATTTGGGTGGATACATAAGTTCCAAGTATGCATCCTATTTATAATCATAGGATCACATCACCTTATACTAATCTTTCGATGTGAGACAATTTTACTATTTATATGTAGTACTCCCTCCACTCAACTCCACTTTGCAAGTTTCTCTTTTGCGCACTATTCACAAACGAACATTCAACATTAATTTTCTCTCGATACATAAGTGAAAATATATTCATGTGGGATCTTATTTGATTCGTCTTTAATAGTACATTAAAAATATTTAACTTTTATAATTTTTGCAAATACGTAGCTAATGATATTTATCGCGTAAAAGCTGCGTTGGCAAACGTGATAAAGCAAACTTGTAAAGTGGAGTTGAATGGAGGGAGTACTTATTTTCCAATGTGGGACAAAAATACTAAAAAGTACACAATTTTACGTATTAAGAAGTATATCATCTATAATATGTGCCAAATGATAGCATTTTTTTAACACAAAGCTAATTATATTATTTTCATACTTTTTTAACGATATTTTTTTGCCAAATGAAATGTAAAAGTTTGATATAAAAATTGGAAATATCACTTGAATATAATTTAGGAAATATACATATTATGATAATTAAAAAATTTTCCACTTTATTTTTTAAATAAAAAATTATACTTTCCTAAATTGATTTTTGATGATGTGGACGCTCTCAGATCGCTCGAAAAAACTCTCTTATATATATATATATATATATATATATATATATATATATATATATATATATATATATATATATATATATATATATATATATAGATGTGAAATTGTTCATAATTACTTCGTCAATAAAATATGAGGAATCTATTTGTTTTTGTCTACAATTTTAAAGTCGTCTTTTATTTCTCTTGGTTTTTTTTGTATAAAAAGCAAACACGGAGGATTAGTCTGGGACGAAGAGATTACTCGATAGGAGTTTATTCCTATCACAAATTCAAATCCGTTATTTTGAAGAGACGTGAGACAAAGGGGCAAGTGGGAATGAGTGAGACACAGTGGAAAGGGGTTGGAAAAGATCTCTTTGAAGAAACCGTCACAAACAAGACTCTTTGTTATCCTATAGCCTTCATTCTAGCCACAAAAAAGTGGTGTTAGCCTGTGCTATATGTGATTTACACACTTTTTTTCCTTCGTGATTAAGCAGTGGTGCTTTAGGAAAGATCGCGAGACCAAACATGAAAATGCGATCTGAAAATGGGATAAAAGATTTGTTCATGAAGGTATAATAGCCGTACGCCCTACCGGCTACCGCCCTCCTCAACAATAAAACATGAATTTTGGAAGAATATTTTCGACTTTTCCTAAAAATTACGAGTATTACACTGTTTATTTGTCCTTTGGAAAATCTGACTTCTCTCGACTCCTAACCCCTGTTTCATCATTGTGGACTAGCTTTCAGAAATAAGAATAACATAAAGAATAGGCTAAATCATCAATTACTCCCTTTTATAGTACACTTTTTCAAATTTACTCCCTTTTTAAAAAAAGTTTAAAAATTACACCCAGAAAATTGCTGAAATTTTTAAATTGCTCCCAAATCCCTATTTTTGTGCATTTAGGACGAAAATGCCCTTGATTCTCATATTATTTTTTCATTCTTCTTTCTCTCCTTAATTTCCAATTTTCCATTCTTCTTTGTCTTCTCTACCCTTCTCTTGCTTATTTGTTTTATTACTTGGTTCCTATCGTTTAATTCGGCTAATTTGTTGATTATTTTGTTATTAGATATGTTGTTGGGTTTCATATCATCATTGAACGGTTGAGTTTAGAGAGAGTGGGTGATTGTGGTGGTTGGCGGTGAAAGACGGTGATTGTTGTGGTTGAACGGTGTATAGGGATTAAGACAAAAGGAGAATAAAAAATAGGGAGACAAGGAGGAGAAGAAGGAGAAAAAAAATAAATTAAGGGCATTTTCGTCATAAAAGTAGAAATATAGGAATTTGGGAGCAATTTCAAAATTTTTACAATTTTATGGGTGTAATTTTTTATTTTTTTTTTTAAAAGGGAGCAATTTTGAAAAAGTGCATTATAAAAGGGAGTAATTGATGATTTAGCCTAAAGAATAATGCGATTTATGATCATTTTCTGATATAATGAGTCTTTCCTATGCTGCCTTGAGACCTTTTACATCTTCTCAACTATATTAAACACACAGCTTCCAATTCACAGAAGCATCATTTCTATAGACAATACTATTACATTTACATCATCATCGGAAACCCGTGTCTAGTGGAGTCGATCAAGTGATCAACGCACGAGCTACCGACTCCTAAATTACATGTCCCGTTTCCCAAGTATTAGAGATGACCTCATTGAAGTATCTTCAGTCAGATTCATTTCCTTTTCGCTGTGGCAAGTTTAGGAAATAAAATGCCCGACATTTTTCCCGTGTTCGCCAAGAAGCTTCAAGATATGTACATCCATCCAAAATCATTGGGAATTTGGGGGAGACAACATATAAACTCTCTCAATTTCATTGAATAAGGCCCAGTTGGCTTTTTTTTTTCTCCTCACTAAAAAAGTCAAATGGGGGTTATTCATTGAAATGGAGGGAATACTTTGCGGTCAAGATACTCACAAGAGTCGCATTCTGGGGGATCCACCAGGCGTTTGACCTTTAAATAGCGTTGACTCAATCAACGGATCAAGTGTATAGCCTACAGGACGTCTTCTTGTGGGAGATAACGATTGATTACTTGAGTTGTAGCTGCTGCTTTGCCCCGGCCAAGCATAAGATGGGTGTGGTGGTGAAAGAAAACAACTCTTGGAAGTGGCTCCTAGTTGTCGTAAAGGACTCGAACAGGGCGACACAGGCAATGACGTAATTGATCGACGATTGTCCCTGAACCCAAATATGTTGTTTAATTTATAAAAAAAGAAATTACACAACACAAGGGTAGAGATTTTCACCCTTTCTCTTATCAGTTACAAAAGCGTAGAAGGCTTACCTAGCCTCCCATATAGTCGGCCCTGGTCTTCTCATGTTCTCCATGTCGTAGGAACTGATACTCTTCCGTCGAGGCTGAATTTCCAAGGGTTGCTGCAACAGTAAACAACATATTAAGTTTTGTAATGCCTCCACAGAGATCTGTACTTTATATAGCAACTAAGGCCCTGTTCTTTTGGACTGAAACTTATAGGATCTGAACTGAACTGAACTTATAAGATCTGAATTGAACTGAACTTATAGAATCTGAACTAAACTTATAGGATCTGAACTTAACTGAACTTATATGATCTGAACTTAAACTGAACTTATAGGATCTGAATTGAACTTATAAGATCTGATCTGAACTGAACTTATAGGATCTGAACTGAACTTAAATTAAGTGATGTATAGGATCTGAACTGAACTTATAGGATCTCGAATCGAATCGAACTTATAGGATCTCGAATCGAATCGAACTTATAGGATCGGCGGAATCAACTTATAGGATCTCGAATCGAACTTATAGGATCGATCTCGAATCGAATCGAACTTATAGGATCTGAAGTGAACTTAAATTAAGCAACTTCAAGTCCAAAAGAACAGGGCCTAAGAGACTGAAAGAATATCCTATCATATACAACCTCGATCCCAAATGGAGTATATTGTACCCATTTATTTCGGTGGTCAACTTATGCGTACTTCAACTATTAATTTATCCAACCATAGAAGAGAGATAAAGTAAAATTTGTCATATTTATCTATCCAATAGTTATAATATATCATTACCAAAGAGAGAAAAAAAAAAAATTAACAGTTGACACCGTGAGAAGAAATCCTTGTCAATGAACTCCTTAGGCCATCCAGAATGGTTGGTTTTAAGTTTTAACTCTATTGGCCTTTAATAAAAAGCTTTAGTGGGAAGAAATCCCAATCAATGACCACCCCAAAATTACGGAGCAAGTTATAATGGGAGTTACTTCTTCGACTTCCAATGTTAAAGGTGAGAGATTGGATCCTGGTTGAAAATTTGCTTGAGGTTTTTAAGAGGAACGGCTTTTGACTTTTTGGTTGATGGTGGAGACTGGAGATGATGTCCCAATGGTACAAACTGAGAAACAGCTTCCACCATTAAGGTTGCCCTTAAAACACTAACACATAATGATAGTTTGCTAGCTTCACACAAAGGGCCTGACGCAGGTTGAGGTTATGCACTCTATGAACAACTGTGAAATGGTGCTAGCTCCTAGGCGCCTCACTCCTCAAGTCCTCAGATGGCATCTGTTGATTGGAGGGGTTAAATGGAAAAGTTTAGGACGATTTTCATATTACAAGTCCCAAACTACCGAAGCACTTCCGTTTGAACAACACTTCCTCAAGTTTTGAGTGACCTTGACCTATGCTTCTACATTCCCAAAAACCCTCATGTCTCTTTATAAACATCCAGATAGATTGTCATACAAGGAACATCTACCACCAAGAATAACGCGATAATTTTCATCTTTGTCCTTATTCTTCTCAATAGGCTTGTCTATTTATCGAGGGATTTACTTGATTTACTGTACTGACTACTGAGTCATATTCCCTAGTGTACTGTAATGCAATCTACCAATTAAAACAAAAACATATGATAGAGCCAAGAAACAGGAATCTTACGGGCTTGTTGGAGAATCCATCGAATGAGAATGGCGTTGTATCATTCATTGTGCTAACATTGACAATCTTTCCAGCACATTGGTCTTTAACGAATGGATGTTCTAGCAAATATGACGCTGAAGGACGCTTTGATGGATCGCGCTGCAGGCAAAGGTTTAAGAAACTTTTTGCATTATCGGATAAGAAATCAGGAATTACTGGAATATCTTTGCTGTTTCCAATTTTAAATATTGCTGCCACCTGCAAATTCAACATGGCAAAAAGATTTTTAATTCCACGTTCACATTTCAAAGTTGCTTTCGATTGCAAAAGTGACAAACTCTCAATCGACATACCCCTTCATATTGACTCCAAGGTGGTTTTGCCATAGCCATTTCCAAAATTGTACACCCCAAACTCCAGATGTCAACTTCTAGGCTATATCCATTCTTATTCATCACTACCTGTGAGTGTAAAAGGAAATAATATTTTAGTAGAAATCACAGAGAACGCCAATGAGTGAGGTCGTCCTGACTCCTGAGTTAAAAGCAAACCAAGAGCTATAGGGAGGAGTGAAATGCACCTCCGGCGCCATCCAGTAAGGACTTCCTCTAAATGAAAGCACTGCAGCACAAGATGTTATCTGCATTAGACAAATTAAAAAGTAAGTTAGAAGTATATTTTTTTTTTTTTAAAAAAAAAAAAGGATCAATCAAAAGCTTTAGAGAGGGGAACATGATAAAGAGGAAATAAATAGAAAAGGTCATGTACTCAGGCCTCACGTTATTAACCAACAGGAATAATTAATAACGGATGTACTAGTGAAACTGCACGCCAGAAAGTTATATACCAGATCAGCAGGTAACACCACAACATTTCAATTTAAAACAGGAATAGCTTGTTTAAAGCACAGTGTGTAAAGACTACAGAGGACAAGCCAACATTGTTACCTTCAAACATTAGCACACAATACCATGGTATTAAATATCGGCCATGAAACTGCATCATGAGCGGGTTATCAAGGTTTTGAAGGTCATTCAGATACATTTTAGGAGGGTATCGGCTACATTTACAAAGTAATGACCAGACCAGGTCACAAAGACCAATGTCAAGATCAAGTCTCAACCTAGATTTAATAGTTAATACCATGCACAGCAACGATGAAGTTTAAGGCTTTTACAAGCAAAAGTCACCTACGTGTTTCGCCATGCCAAAATCTGCTAGTTTGATTTCGCCAGTAGGATCAACCAATATGTTGGCTCCTTTTATGTCCCTGTCAGTCATATTGAAAGGTAATGTCACAAAGTTAACTCATTTTTTCAAACGAAGCCCGTTCACTCAATGTTGAGGAGATTCTGATTTCTGGATAACAGAATGTCACAAAGTTAATATCACGAAGTTAACTCTATTTGCAACAAACTGTATGCAGGAAGAATTATCGAAGAGAAAAGTACCTATGAACTGTTTTTCTGCTATGCAAGTATGCCAACCCAGCAAGTATCTGTCTTGTATAGTTCTGAATAACAGGTTCCTTAAACGGGCCATATTCTTGAAGTAATTTATGAATAGAACCACCAGAGACAAATTCCAAATATACTGATAGCGTGTCTCCACCCTAAGAAAAATATGCAATGTTAGAGCAACTGATTGCTTCTGGCTACCGCAACACATATAAGTCAATACATGCTTCTACTTCTCGATTGCAGAAGGTGAAGTCTAATATGAAACAGGTTAGCGGACATTCTCAGCAACAGGAAAATCAATTAGCCGCTAGTAAGACGATCTCGAGTTAATTATAATATGAAACCAAAACCTTCAATTATAAACCCCACCTGTATACCCATTTGTCGACAAAAGTTATTTTAACACCTCATTTGGATAGGTTTGTGTCTTTGTGAAGGAAAATAAGTACCATGAAAACAATAAAATTGAGACATACCAGCTCACTGCCATAGTATCTAACGATATTTGGATGTGACAGCTGGCTAAGCAAATTTATCTCCTGTAAATGAAAAAAAAAAAAAATCTACATTAGCAAAAACTTGCGGACTTCTTCATTTCATCAGTGCATATACAAATACTTAAAAAAATGAATAAAGGTTGAAAGAAAAATCAATAGCAATGGAGAGAAGAAATAAATCATTAGTCAGCATGAGGTAGAAAAGAGTGAAATGAGAGACCTGGTTGAGTTGCTTAAGCGATTCTCTGGAGTTCTGATCATCAGAAACAATCCTCACTTCCTTTATTGCACACATATGTCCGCCCTCACTGCAGAAATTGATAGGAATCATAAAAAGGTAAAGACAAAGGAAAAAAAGGGTCCCAAAATTTCTAGAATGTGACGCCACACCACGACCGAGTTATCAACATCAAACCCTAACAAGCAATTCTGGGATCAAGTCCTAAACCGACATTTAATACTCCCTCCAATCCCATCCATTCTAGTATTTTACCCATTTACTTCGGGTGGTCTCCAACATGATACTTTGACCATATTTTTCTCCATTTATAGTTTATACATGCTTTGTTAAAAGCAAAAATATAATTTATGAAAGATTTTTCTCATAACAAATCTCTACATGTTAGATTCAACATCCAAAGTTTCATATTTTTATTGTAAGTACGGTCAAAGTTTGTAAGTTTGACCTCCAGAAAATAAATGGATAGAATGGATTGGATTGGATTGGATTGGAATACCATGGTTTATTCAAACTTCAAAATGATTGCATCTAAAGAATCTCAAAACAACAATCCAGGATGTCAACGTATATGAAAGATTTCATTACCTATTAAAACCAAGATACACATGCCCAAACGTTCCCCTTCCAAGAAGCCTCCCTTTCTTCCATTTGGATAGAGAATTCTGTGCATTTTCAATTACCAGACCAGCTCTTCCATTGGGCAAGGAAGGAGGGCTACTAGGAGAACCAGGAGGTAAGGGCAAAGGATGACCTTGGCTCCCCCCTCCTTCTTGTCTACGGGTCAGAGATTCTGTATTCATATCAGTCATCCGCATATGAAGTGGTGACGTACCACCTGGAGTTCCTCGTGATCCAGGGCCAGGACTCCTCGCCCTTGAGCTGAGTTATTGACCACACACAAGATCACAACATAAACAAGCTTCCCACTTCATGAAGTTATGAAACATTAAGTGTTCAGATAACAATACTCGTTAAAGTATAATAAGTACAGAGTTACAGACAATAATTTTTCCAATAAAGTATCATATAACCAGCTCAAATAATAGGCTACATCTGATCAGTATTGATGATTTGAGTGCCAGAGGGAGATATTTAAAGGAGCAAAACCTAAAAATGGTGAGAAATCTACTTCTATTATTTGGTGACTCAACTGTCACTCTGTCAGTGATCAAGGAGAGAGTGTTCCAAGATTTCTCGGATCACTTTCATAGCCTTTATCTAGGGAAAATAGAAAGTCCCAGCTGATCAATTGTCAAGATGACTACAACTAGACATTCGCAAAGCTAGGCAGCTACTAGCAACAGCAACATGACGATTGACATGTCATACAGGCAGTCTCAGATACTGCCCTACTTCCATTATCAGCAAAGAGCCTTCGACACATTATTGTGAAATACCTACGGTCAGTAAAATTACTTTCTTCTGATCATAATTGGCCATTAGCAATTACTAGTCTCAATAACTCATCCTCCATGGTTGGCTAATTCGACATGAATACATACCATTCTATGTGTGATACGCTATTAGCAAGCGCCATGGTAGCATAAGCTCAAGCCAATTCCTAATTTTGTTCCCTGGTGGTAGAGCGAATCCCTAACCGAAATCTAAATTTCTAACTGTAAACCTCCAAACCTAGCTACATCATCTTTATGACCTTATGATACGAGTAGTATATAACACAGTTGCACTGTATGACAACAAAATCTCGCATTCGCATCATTCGAAACCCGTACACAAATCTAAGAACCACTGTATATACTTCATAGGTATCCCATATCTCCAAGTGCCACCTTAAAAGCAGTAAAAGCAGCCTGCTTTACACTCACTGATAAAGTTGATAACAGAAGCAACAGCACAATCAAGCACAACACCCATAAATAAACTATATTAATCCACCAAAAGTACAGCTCATACATCAAAGATCACACTCTAAACTACCCAATTTTTCAGCAACTTAATTATCTCAAAACAATCACACTTCACCTACCAAATCTCAATCATTTAATTCTACAAATACCAACCACAAATCTCTACAAAAACCCTTAAACAAAAAAAAAAGGATCTTTTGAAAATGAACAAACCTGGAATACCCACATGGAGGAGGATCCAAAGGAGGAACCGGGTCATCCGAATTCGAATCCGAAGACCCAACACTAGAAATTGAAGCTGACCCAGATACCACAACCCCTGACCCAGACCCAGACCCATGCCCAAGCCCAAGCCCATGATCACCACATGGTTTAGGAAGCGGATGCCCCTCCGTCACCGCCACCGCCTTTTTCTCCACATTTGAGTCCAACCCCGCAAAACCACCGCTACCGCCGCCGCATCCGGAACCAGAACTACCCAAATCCCTACCATTTCTCCTCAAATTTGGGGATGGAATACCCTCTTCAGAACTACGTATTGTAGACCTGTTTTTCTTGGAATTAGTGCTACCATTTTCTGTATATAAGGTGTTAACATGGGTTTCTTCCTTGATTTTGGAGGTTTTTTTGGAAAACCAACCATTCATATTCATTTTTGCAAGCATAGTATTAATAGTAATATAATATTAATATGATGATGATTGAAAATTGGATTTTAGAGATTGAAGGAGGTGAGGTAATGATTTGGGGAAAAGATAAAGGGAAGAAGAAGGAGAGGGAGGAGACAGAGATGAAGAAGGAAGGAGAGGGGACAAACACCCACAAAGGCGAGTAGAAAGCGAAGGAGTGGGTGGATTTTTAGGAATTTTATGAGACCCTCTTACGTTCTCAATGTAGTAATCACTTGTCTTCTTTATTGTCATCGTATTTGGTGTCCTTTTGAGTAGACCCGACCCAATACTAGAACTTGGCCCGATTTCAAATTGACCCATAAATATTACTCGATCTAAATGTTTATTGTTGCAACTTGCAAGGTTGCAAGCTGATTATATATTCACAAAATAACTTGATAATAGTTGACACGAAAATGAGCCGAACTTGAAATGAGCCAACCCGACCTGAAGTCTACAGATCCGAAATTGACCTGACCCGAACCCGACCCGATTGACTTGTTTGTCATGTCTACTTTTAAGTCATAAACCTGCTAATCGGATTAACCGGGGTCATGTTCCGGTCGAGTCAGTTCGAATCGGTTTACTTTTGGGTTTGCAGGCTTCGGGTCATTTTTGGAGCAACTATTATCAAATTATTTATGGATAAATAGATAATAATCAGTGTGCAACAATAAATATTCCGGTCGGGTTAATTCGGGTTTAGGTATGGAGTTTGGGTGTCGGGTCGAATACGAGTTAGGTTATTCGGGTTTTGTTAATTTTATCGGGTTTACTTTAAGACGGTTATATTCGTCTTAAATTTAAAATGGTAAACTATTGATCCATGTTGATAGGTGAGATAAGTTTTTGCTTTTCTGGATGACGAGGAACACACGACTACTACCTTTGGTGCGCCTTGAGATCCTAAGTATACGCTATAACCAATAGCCGCTACCTTTAATGCGCACTGGATAAATTTCAGAATATACGTGGTAGCTTACAAACCACATAAACCAAGTCAACCACCCGAGGATGACAGACTTAACGTATATTCAACATAATATTAGAGTCTCATACCATAAATACCTTGCACGAGATTGCCTTACAAAGGTTTGAACCTCGGATCCTTACGAGTTCACCCACGTTTTAGCTACTAGATTCCACCATTGGAGTCAAAATTGTTACTTTTTGTCTCGTCCATCTATTTGTTCCGTTTCAAGTACGGATGATAGTTTCATTCTAGGTTATGCTCAATCATAGACATAAATAACATTTATACCCTTATCATTACACCATTACTTTCCATTTTGTATAATTCTCTCAAATTACAATTCAACTCCCCCCTCCTCGGTCGCCTCACACCACCCCTTTCACCGGACCAGCCGCATCGGAACCTTTATTAGTACCCTTAATTAACAGTGGAGAAGAAAACATTCTCTATTTTGAGGCTAGAACTTGGTTAACTAGCTCAGACCATGTCGATTTGGCCAGGAAAAACTATTTTGGCTCAAATTCAAGCTTGATAAGATAATGTTTGTCCTTCACTCCCACATTGTATATCCATCCATCCTAAACAAAATGAGTGGGATATGAATGACGATTTTTTATTTTTTATTTTAAATTTAGGATATGATATGAATATCAGAATATGGGTGAATGTAAGGTGGGACATAAATGTTTGTTCATCAATCATCACCATGTGATCATGTGGATATCCTAAATCGCCTTTCTTTCTTTGTTTTACCTTGTTTCAATTCACTAACCCTTCAATCTTTGCCTCTTCTATTCCCAACTTCAAATCCTCTCTTGTAATTTAATTTATTTATCTTCTTGAGGAGTTTTATGTATTGTGGACAATTAAAAAATCAGCTTTTTATATGGTTACATAAAACCCAGACGTACACCTCATCACTACACAAAAATGTTCATCAAAGACAATCAATTTAAGTTTTAAACACCGACTATCCTTGTATCATAATTCATAAGACGAGGCCTACAATCCGAACAACTTCACCCTTTATACCTTGTCACCATGGGACCGGCCACCCTTTTATCCTTTGTCGCCCTAATGTCCACTCTCTTAAACTGTCACTTATGCGGTCACTCCCTTATACTTAGTGCCGTGGGCTTGCAACCACCCCTTATAAATTTGCCACCCTTATCCCCCCTATACATTTTGTTGCCCACGCAGTACACCTTCTAAACTTGGACACTTACATAGCCACCTCCTAAGTCTTGGCTACCTTATATTCAACCACCTCCTTATCAGATTGGTTATCCCATTTTTCATTTGTTTTGCACATCTTTATGCTACCTCATTACATCATTGATTGTTCTATTGAAGATAAAGATGGTGTCACTGCCCCTATCTCCTCACCTTTATATGCTTATTTTTACATGAAAGATGCTTAATTCAGTTTAATTAGCTTACTCAAGCATAAGTTTAAATGTGGAGAGAATCGTTAAGTAGTAATTTAGTGTCATTTAAATCCCGTCTTGTCCTTTTACTAACATCGATTTTGTGTGATTTTATTATCAAATAGCTCATTTTATTAATTAACTAGTTTAGAACCCGTGCAAAGTTGCACGGACATATGTAGATAAAATATATAAATAAGTTATAAAATTATATTTTAGTGAATGTGCAACATTTATATATACACGATTTTCTTATTACGTGCATGGGGTATATGCACTCCAAAATAAACCTAAATTAACTGTACAGAAAGAAAGAAAGTACAAAAATACGGTCAACTATTTCATGTGGGAATAAAAAAAATTAATCCATTCAATGTAGTTTAAAATTTTATCCACTTTTTAATGTCAAATTTGTAAAATATCTATTAATCTCAATTATATTTAGTCAGATTTATAGTTGAAGTATAGAAATAACTTATTTGTAGAGTTGCACAGGCTTACTTAGTACGATCTGATGGGGCATATTCTGCACCGCTGACCAAGTCAACATATTGAGCAAGGTCAAAGATATCCACAGCAAAGTCAACGACTCAGACAGCCTAGCCGATGCAACCCATCGGCCTGTCACCTGGGTCTCGGCCTGGCAACCCGCCAGCCGTGGCACATATCCGCGTACTCATATCCAAGACCCCTCGGTCGGCCTACCATAGGTCCATCTGTAGACACCTCGTTTCTGCACCTCCCGCAAACCACCCGGTGATGATTGGGCCGCATGTTTGGTACGCGGAACGATTTGTGACAGTTCGTAAGATTATCGTCAAGTGATTGCTCAAATATTAATGTCTACCTCTCAGTTGTCATCTACGCGCCGATACGGTCGTTTTGGCAGTAATTAGAGTACATTTGGAGTCCGGGTCAAAAACCGTCTTCATTTTCTATAAACCGTCAAATCCCGAGTCAAAGCAATGTGCTTGTCTACCTAAGGTTAGGATGTCATAAAATGTCGAGATTATATCTCATTTTGAGTCACATGTCACTTTATTAGGCTAAACTAAAAGTTTACATTACAAAATGTGCATTTCATTTAGTTAAATTGACAACCCGATCTTTAGGCCCGTTTTACGAGGTCATAACGACTTTTTTGGGTCAGGCCTATTTCACATAAAGTTCTAGATCTTTCTTTTAGCTTTCCAACGCCACCGAAATCACCTAAATACGAGTCTTGTAGAGAAAGTTATGCCTAAAATACGACAGTCTCAAACGCGTTTTCTACGCGCGAGAGGAACCTACCGGGAAAGGGCGCGGCAGTGCCGCGCCTCTTCCAAGGGACGCGATGCTATCTGCTGCGCCTCTTCCCCAGGGTTTTCTTTTTGTCCAAGTTTCCGCGTTTAACCTAAGTCGGTTATTTCCGGATCTTTCTTTCCGTATCCTACTCTTACCATAATTCCGTCATGTGATTAGTATAAATAGGAGCCTTGGTTCCTCATATTTCTCACGCGAGTGTCCGCCCTTCTCTTCTCCCTTTGCATTCTAGACTTCGTTCTTACTAATTGGCGCCTACGTGCTTGAACCTTCGACCACGTAAGCTCGGATCTTTCCGGGTACCAGCCTCTCCGTTGCATGACCGACCAATTTGACCACTACACTCAATCAATCTAATTAATCAACTTGTTAAATCGTTTTCCTCTTTCGAGGGCATTCTTTCCTTGCATTCGCGTCGAGCATCACTAATCGATCTTCTTAGTTCTTCTCGTTCCGTCAACATGTAAGTCTGAGGGTGTATAATCTTTATTTATTGTATTTTATTATTGTATAACAATTGTAAGGTTTATGTCGAAAGTACCTCATTAAAACCGATTTCTAAAACCGTCTTTAAAACCTTTTTTTCGGATTTCTAGTGGATGACGTCGAGAAAAGACGCAAAACAACCGCGCCTCTTGAAGGAGCGCAGCACTGCTGCGCCTCTTCGTGAGGGGCTTCCGCAGCTTCTGCTTCTTTTCTTCTTCCTCCGTCCTCTGTAATTCGTATCAAATTTATTTCTTTTGTTTTGCTCGTCATTAATTCGTTCATCATAATAACATATCAATTCACATGTATATAACTGTTCATCATCATCATGTATATGCTTAATTCATCATTGTTCCGACTTAAATCCTAGATAATCAATATTTACGGGTTTTCGTCATTAATATTCAAATCTGGGTTTTAGAAGTTCAATTTCGTTCATATTGAGTTTCGAGGTTAAGTCGTTGATATATTTGCATCCATGTTTGTTTCATTCATCATGTTTAGTTAATAATTCGTTTAGTTAGTTAGTTAGTTTAATTAATCATTCATTAACATCGACCCTTCACGTAATTAATCCGTCTTTAATCCGTCTTATCCATGTTTTACTGTTTTTATGACCATCATTCATATGTAAATAACATGCTAATCACTTTCATCCGGATAATTATTATCAATCAATCCTTAAAATTAACAATCAACATTAACGGTTTGCAGTTCCGGCTTCACAGCCAGAACTCACCCTTGGAAACAGACGACAAAGAATCGCTGCCGCCTCTTCCAAAGGGCGCAGTGTCTGCTGCGCCTGTTCCAGGGTGAATTCTGCCTCTGAACTCCTTTTTCTGCTTTGACCTTAGTTTAATTAGTCTACGTATTAATCCACTAATACTCGTATTATCACCTTCTGACTTGTTCGTATTTCTTTGTTTTATTCTTTTATTCCTTTTTATCAAATCATCCGTTTTAAAGGTATTTTCGACATAAATCGCCTATCCGTTGTAATTATTGTAATTTTCATTATTGTAATTTATAATTATTGTATTGCTTTTATTGTTTGTATGATTTTACATGTAATTTGAGCATTAAATACAACTTCGACCTAATTGTATGATAAACTAATTGTTCACCGACTTAGTTAAATTCTCACATGCTAGGATTAATCTAATGGATGTTGCATTGCATGCATATAACCGACGATATATCAAGTACGAATAAACTCCCTAATCATTAGTAGAGGCCGCTATCGAGGCGGGCGGGATTAGGTGTTCGATCAAAAGAGCTTCCTAATACGTACCCTCACCCCTTACTCCAGATCTCCGTGAGCACCCGTGTTCATTGGCATCCACGAGAGTCATTCTAGACATAGAATGCTAAGGGTAACGATTGCTTAGTGTTCATGTCACTACTTTGTGTCTTGACATGACACGAGGTATTCGAACGGTTCCAATTTCCCATAAAAATTGGTGGCGACTCCTTACAAAATGCAAACGCTTGTCCCTCGTTTCCCAACCAAGCGCCCCCGTGGGCGGCCCGCTGTCCACAGTTTGGCGACTCCGCTGGGGACATACACTTACGTGTAGCTAGGGTGAAACTTGAACAAGGTTAGGGAATAAGTTTGTACAAGACAATTGTCGGTTTTCATAACTCGGTCTTCCTAGACCGTTTAATTCGGCCTTCCTAGGCCCAACCCAACCCATTCGACCAATCGTCCCGTCTAAACGGTCCTAATTCTTATTTGGGCCTAAGGATGGATAGCGATTGACGTCATCCATACCATGATGCTTACTCTTGTTTGTATCAAGGACCTTCACTACTTGAGGAAATGGACTAGGAATCGACCTTACTCTTGTTTGGCACGAGCCTCTCCACAGACTTCGGGTTTGATTGTTCGGTATGGCAACCCACCCCTTAAACCAAAACCCATTTAAATGCACTCAGCATCCCGTTATAATGCCTGTATGATTGTTTGTACCTTATGTGATCACCATTTTCTAAACAAAAACTTTTTTTTTTTTGTAAAATCAAAAACCTTTTTGTAAACCTTTTTTCGAAAAAAGCCTAAGCCGAAACTCTGTCCAATTGTCGAGTCAAAACTTCGGGCCTAAAACCCATTTCAAAACCAAATACAAAAACAAAAAACCAAAAAAAAAAGAAAAAAACGTTTTCTAAAAAAAAAAAAAAAAAAAAAAAAAAAAAAAAAAAAAAAAAAAAACAAAAACGTAAAGGGTCCGAAAAAAAAAAGAAAAAAAAATGTTTTAATCAAAATATTTTCAAACAATGTGAATGTAAATATGTAAATTCAACTGGGCTAAGTTAGAGTCAAAGTTCAAACCGACTATGTCCTAGTCGGAACTCCGTCGAGTCATAAACCCGTCTCTCTTTACATTTTGGGTCTTTTCAAATTCAGGTCAAGTCCTAAGGCGTCACGCCGTCATTGTGGACCCCCCTACCCCAATTCAGTTAGGATCTAAACACTCGAGTCACACGTTCCGAGGCTCAACACACGAGTCTTAATGGGCCTCATATTTGAGTCTAAACTACAGTAGTCTTCTTAAACACCTATAACCAGACCTCGAGTCCATAATCAACACGTGTCATCAATCCCGTCAATAAGGTCAACCACATAAACGTCACTCTGTCAAAGTCAACACTCGAGTCTAAATTAAAGTCAAGCACCGTGAGTCCAAACACGAGAGGTCACTCACGATGTCTCCTGGATTCACAAGTCAAGAGTCTAGTCATCTCGTCTCGTCATGTATCCTTTGTTTGTTGCCTTAGTATGCGTGATCCCATGTCAAGTCAAGTCGTAATGCGTATCATTTTCTTCTCGGTAGGAATTCTGCAATTTTCGATGAAAGTATTCAAGAACGTTTATCCGTCGACGTCAAGGGACTAAGTCTTTGCAGTCATTAAGCTTCGTGCCACCGTTGAAGACTTGAGAACTCGTGTCACCAATATGGAAGACAAGATAGACATGATGAAACCTTTACCATCTTCTCATACCCCAAGGCCAAGTTTTAGCTTCAACACGACTCACCCATCTAAGAAGGCCAATGAAGGCAAGGGAGTCAACCTCTTGGAAACTCCACCCAGAAGGCCGGGACGAGCCCATAGGGAATTTGTTGACCTCGGAACCACATATGAAGTGGCTCTACGAAGACTGGTTTCCCAGGGAAAACTTCATCCAATCGGTCCAACCCCTGGACCACGAAAAGATATTCCCTAGATGGAAGGGCGATTCATATTGTCAGTACCATCAAGGTAGGGGACACGATACGGAGGAATGCTTTTGTCTAAAGCATATTATTCAGGATATGATCGAGGATCGCAAGCTTCCTGTGCCACCTTCCGCCAAGAAATCCAAGAAGACCGACCCTCTTGGGTCCAATATCATTAAACATGACGAAGAGTCATCTCTAGACTGTTCTCACCTCCTCGATCCTCATGATGATAAAGAAATCAATGTCCTCGAAGACGGAGATATCCAAGATGGAATGCTCATGCTTTCCAGGGCCTTTGACAATAAATTCTCCAAAATAGAGGGAGCTATTGATACTCTAAACTCTCGACTTTCCAACATAGAAAACCTGCTCGCCGAAACGGGTAAGAAGCTTGATGCCCAACCTCTCAAAATGAAAAGTGTCCAGACAAACCCTCAATTTGACAGTCCTAAGGAGAAAGCAATAAGTAGACAATCTATTCTTAGTTCTTCTTATCCGGGAATCAAAATCAATAAAGGCATCCTCATGGATCCTTCGTCAAAGAAACCTAGCAATTCTCCAGGGTCATTCACAAAGGCTTTTGACAAGAAGGATACACCTCCTAGGGAATTTACCAACATTGGTATTACATACACCGATGCCCTTCAGAGACTCATGGAACAACGAATGTTGAAGTCTATAGGACCTACTCCCGAACCCGAAAAGAAATCCAAGTTCTGGGATGAGAACGCCTACTGCAAATACCATAGAGGCAAAGGGCATGATACAGAGAAATGTTACAAATTAAAACATGTCATTCAGGATATGATCGAAAGCGGGAGGTTGTCCCTCTCAACCTTTAACCCACAAGGTAGCTTAGGCAATCCTCATGGATATACCACTTATCAAGAAACTCTTCTTGACTGTTATCCTTCCAATGTTCCCAATGATGAGGACGAGGTGCTCAAATGGGTGAATGCTCAAAGCCGAATGCCAAAGCCAGTTGCTGGAAGGGAAAATGTTCAAGCATGGGCCGATGATTACGAGTCTAGTTCTAGGATCGAGTCAAAGTCCGAGTCCGAGTCCGAGTCTTAGGCTTTCCATCTCATATTTGTTCTAGTATCTTTCTTCATTTCCATTCCTAGTGGCAACCTGGGGGCTGTCCCACGAGTCACGTGTCTTCTCGAGTCTATGTTAAATACATTCATTATTCATTTCAATGAAAGTACAATTTTCAATCCACATATTCTATCCTATCTCTTCCTCTACCCTTTTCCTGTGACAACAAGAATTGGTTTGAGACATTTTAAAATGAACAACAACACGTTCCAAGTCAATGTGAGTACACTTAGACAATGTTCCATTCCAAGTTGTAGAGGACCTGAAACTCCGTGTTCTTTCTTTACCTATTCCATGTCTGGCAATAGAAACCACAATATAACCCTAGTTTAGCACGAGCCTATCTCAAGAGATTCTAGGACGAATCCAGACCATCTCCCTTGTTAACGATCCATGACGGAAGGCAAGCCCATTCCCCACAATAAACAACCCGTGTTACTAAAGACCAACCCGTTTCACATCCAAAGGTGCTAGTCTGACTCAAATCCATGGTAGCAATCAAATCCAAGACGATGCGAGCCATGATCAAAGATAAAGGCTCAATCAAGAGAAATGACCAAGATCAATATCCAACACAAAAGAGTCAAAATAAGAACAAAGGCTCAATCAAGCAATGTCAATATCCAAAGTTAAAATTATCCTCAAAAACCTGAATCAAAAATCTGAGCAAAAGCCGAAATGTATTCTAGACCAAGAATCTGAGTTTGAATCAAGACCGAATATGAAATCAAATGCTATATAGAATACTGCTGAAGTCTAGGCAGAATCAAGACGTCAATGAAGATGGTTAGCTAGCACCCTCACTTAGCCTTTCACACATCGCACCCTAAGTCCTTCTCGAGACCGTTATAGGGAGATAGTTAGGAATTTTGAGAATCCTCTAAAGCTCGTCGAGTATACCCATCCTTTAGGGCCAAGACATGGAAACTTGAACCCACGTCATTTTAACCCACCTTTATGTGCTCAGGCTACATCAAGCCAAGAGACTCCATTTCCAAGCCATACTACAAGCCATAATCCCATCAAGCCTTAACTCCACAAAATCAAAGCTCCAGAGATTTGTTCATCAAAGCCTCTTATTTCCGAGCTCCACATTCCAAATATCCAATCCAGTTTCACCTTGACCCAAACACGGAGTCTTCAAATACTTTGTTACCTAGAACGGGACATACCCAATACATCCTTAGGGTCCACTAAGTGTGCTCACATGACAAGGAAATTTTTTACTAACAAAATTATACCTCTTTGGTCTATGATCAGAGGGGGTTATCTCAAATCTATTCTTTAAATCACCAAAGGAATATCACCCTTGTGACCCTGCACTTTAAGGCCCTAACAACATAGCTTAGGCACACACTTGAACTACGATCTGGTTTGATTTCACCTCTTCAGGTGGATACGTAGGCAGTCCTTTCTTACACAAGAAGGATACAACCGCAACACCCAAACAAAATTAACCAAACCTCAGAACTACGATCTGGTTTGATTTCACTTCACGTGAATACGTGGCGATCCTCAAGGACACAACCACCCCAACTTTCAACCTCAATTATCAACCAACCTCAATTTTCAAACTTCCAACCTCAATTAACATCCCTTTCCATTTCAACCTTCCAAATTTACATTTCCACCTCTATACTGGGGGCTCCTTATTGTCGCACAGTCTCCCTTTTTACCAAAAGTCCAAAGTCATCTTCTCATCCTGGGGGCTTCTCTTCCAAGATGCCACCCTTCCTTTATTCCTCTAAGTCTAGCTAGTACTCGGTCCGGACAATGACAAAGATCTTAGATCGATTCTCCAAGTTATCGTGCCTCAAGAGGGGTCTCTTTTACAGCAAATGGTGGTGAAAGAAGTCCTAGTAGACAGATGGTCCATGGCTCATGCCTTGTCTTTATGTGCCCCATCTTTCTTGCAATTCTCCTACCTTTGGAACTGATACGCATTGTCACCCACACTTGCCTAGGGGTTGCGCATGCTTAAGCAAAGTCTGTCAAAGTCATCCCTGTGTCGCGTCAAGTCTAAATTAGTGTCGCGTCAGTCAAACCTAAGTCTATATTTCACGTCCATATAAGGTCTACGTCATGTCAGGTCCTATGTCTAAAGCCCATTTGAATATGCATAACGCATTACAAACGACAAACTTTTTTGAACAAGTTTAAACGACTTTTATAAAGAAACAACTTTTGAAAACCTATGTGTTTCCTCATTTGAGGTCCATGTGATAATTGCTTACGTGCATATATTAGATTGCATTCTTGTGTGGCTACTAACCATGCAGGTAAGTATCAGAAGCAGTGCTCGCTCTAACTGGGGGCTTCGCTCAAGTCTCCATTCTCCCCAGCGCAGCAGTATTTTGCAGTATTGCTCAAATCGTTATGTCCAGCGCAGCGGTATTTTGCAGTATTGCTCACCCAACGAGAGTTTGCTTGAGAACAGAAACAGGCAGATTCCCCAAAGTCATCGTTTTACTCACCCAACGAGAGTTCGCTTGAGAACAGAGACAGGCAGATTCCCCAAAGTCATCGTTTCATTCCCCAACGAGAGTTTGCTTGAGGACAGAAGCAGGCAGATACCCCCAGGCGATCCTTCATCCCTTTAGGTAACCCTTTCAGGATAAACCCTTAGATCTTTTAGATCCTTTAGATACCTTCAGAATAATCCCTTCAGACAACCCTTCACATGATTCTTCAGATAATCCTTTATTTCTTCAGACACTTCAGAATAATCCTTTCAGTAACCTTCAGATAACTCCTTTTCAGTTAAGTCCCCTTTCAGTCCTTTAGAGAGAATTATCCTTCAGCCTTCCCTTTAGAGAGAATTATCCTTCAGCCTTTCCTTCAGAGGGAGATAGCCTTCAGAGTTTAGCCTTCAGAAGTGTTAAGAAGTTTCTTCAGAATCCCTGTGACCCCTAATGCCTTCAGACACCAAGTTATCTTCAGACCAAAGAGTTTTTGCCGAAGCGTCTTCAGTCCCGTTTCACCCAGGGGTATCTCAGGTATGGTCTCTTCTTATGGTCAAGCGAGCTTCCTTACGTAGTCTAATGGACTTTAAACGACCCTCCCGATAGTCGACGGACTCTAAAATGTTCCCGACGACAAGTCCTTGGCTCAGACCCCTTGAGTCGCCTCGCGTCGCCATAGTCGTCAGGTTGTAATCTTCGATTGACCTGATGGCTATACTTTGACTTTCGCCTTGTCCAAGCCTCAGTCAAAGTGGGGGCTCTGTAGACACCTCGTTTCTGCACCTCCCGCAAACCACCCGGTGATGATTGGGCCGCATGTTTGGTACGCGGAACGATTTGTGACAGTTCGTAAGATTATCGTCAAGTGATTGCTCAAATATTAATGTCTACCTCTCAGTTGTCATCTACGCGCCGATACGGTCGTTTTGGCAGTAATTAGAGTACATTTGGAGTCCGGGTCAAAAACCGTCTTCATTTTCTATAAACCGTCAAATCCCGAGTCAAAGCAATGTGCTTGTCTACCTAAGGTTAGGATGTCATAAAATGTCGAGATTATATCTCATTTTGAGTCACATGTCACTTTATTAGGCTAAACTAAAAGTTTACATTACAAAATGTGCATTTCATTTAGTTAAATTGACAACCCGATCTTTAGGCCCGTTTTACGAGGTCATAACGACTTTTTTGGGTCAGGCCTATTTCACATAAAGTTCTAGATCTTTCTTTTAGCTTTCCAACGCCACCGAAATCACCTAAATACGAGTCTTGTAGAGAAAGTTATGCCTAAAATACGACAGGCTGTCAAACGCGTTTTCTACGCGCAGAGGAACCTACCCGGGAAAGGGCGCAGCAGGTGCCGCGCCTCTTCCAAGGGACGCAGTGCCTGCTGCGCCTCTTCCCCAGGGTTTTCTTTTTGTCCAAGTTTCCGCGTTTAACCTAAGTCGGTTATTTCCGGATCTTTCTTTCCGTATCCTACTCTTACCATAATTCCGTCGTGTGATTAGTATAAATAGGAGCCTTGGTTCCTCATATTTCTCACGCGAGTGTCCGCCCTTCTCTTCTCCCTTTGCATTCTAGACTTCGTTCTTACTAATTGGCGCCTACGTGCTTGAACCTTCGACCACGTAAGCTCGGATCTTTCCGGGTACCAGCCTCTCCGTTGCATGACCGACCAATTTGACCACTACACTCAATCAATCTAATTAATCAACTTGTTAAATCGTTTTCCTCTTTCGAGGGCATTCTTTCCTTGCATTCGCGTCGAGCATCACTAATCGATCTTCTTAGTTCTTCTCGTTCCGTCAACATGTAAGTCTGAGGGTGTATAATCTTTATTTATTGTATTTTATTATTGTATAACAATTGTAAGGTTTATGTCGAAAGTACCTCATTAAAACCGATTTCTAAAACCGTCTTTAAAACCTTTTTTTCGGATTTCCAGTGGACAGACGTCGAGAAAAGACGCAGCAACCGCTGCGCCTCTTCGAAGGAGCGCAGCACCTGCTGCGCCTCTTCGTGAGGCTGCCGCAGTTCCTGCTTCTTTTCTTCTTCCTCCGTCCTCTGTAATTCGTATCAAATTTATTTCTTTTGTTTTGCTCGTCTGTTAATTCGTTCATTATAATAACATATCAATTCACATGTATGTAACTGTTCATCATCATCATGTATATGCTTAATTCATCATTGTTCCGACTTAAATCCTAGATAATCAATATTTACGGGTTTTCGTCATTAATATTCAAATCTGGGTTTTAGAAGTTCAATTTCGTTCATATTGAGTTTCTGAGGTTCGTCGTTGATATATTTGCATCCATGTTTGTTTCATTCATCATGTTTAGTTAATAATTCGTTTAGTTAGTTAGTTAGTTTAATTAATCATTCATTAACATCGACCCTTCACGTAATTAATCCGTCTTTAATCCGTCTTATTCATGTTTTACTGTTTTTATGACCATCATTCATATGTAAATAACATGCTAATCACTTTCATCCGGATAATTATTATCAATCAATCCTTAAAATTAACAATCAACATTAACGGTTTTGCGATTTCGGCTTCACAAATGAACTCACCCTTGAATGACGCAAAGAATCGCCGCGCTCTTCCAAAGGGCGCAGTGTCTGCTGCGTCTGTTCCAGGTGAATTCTGCCTCTGAACTCCTTTTTCTGCTTTGACCTTAGTTTAATTAGTCTACGTATTAATCCACTAATACTCGTATTATCACCTTCTGACTTGTTCGTATTTCTTTGTTTTATTCTTTTATTCCTTTTTATCAAATCATCCGTTTTAAAGGTATTTTCGACATAAATCGCCTATCCGTTGTAATTATTGTAATTTTCATTATTGTAATTTATAATTATTGTATTGCTTTTATTGTTTGTATGATTTTACATGTAATTTGAGCATTAAATACAACTTCGACCTAATTGTATGATAAACTAATTGTTCACCGACTTAGTTAAATTCTCACATGCTAGGATTAATCTAATGGATGTTGCATTGCATGCATATAACCGACGATATATCAAGTACGAATAAACTCCCTAATCATTAGTAGAGGCCGCTATCGAGGCGGGCGGGATTAGGTGTTCGATCAAAAGAGCTTCCTAATACGTACCCTCACCCCTTACTCCAGATCTCCGTGAGCACCCGTGTTCATTGGCATCCACGAGAGTCATTCTAGACATAGAATGCTAAGGGTAACGATTGCTTAGTGTTCATGTCACTACTTTGTGTCTTGACATGACACGAGGTATTCGAACGGTTCCAATTTCCCATAAAAATTGGTGGCGACTCCTTACAAAATGCAAACGCTTGTCCCTCGTTTCCCAACCAAGCGCCCCCGTGGGCGGCCCGCTGTCCACACCATCGGCCGAGGGTAGAACGGTCTTTCCACCTGCTAGCCACTTGGCCACTACGTGACAAAAGGTGAAAGTCTATAAATACTCCTCAACCTTCATTGAGGAAAGGATCCACAATTTAACCAAATAATCACTATTCATCTGGTAATATCTTCCTTATCTCTCTACAATACGCATTTAGCCAAGTAACAACCACTTATCCCTCTAAGTTAACTGACTTGAGCGTCGGAGTGAGTACGCTCGGCCAAAGCCGAGCCCTCAGTTTGTTCATCGTTTCAGGAGACCGCAAGGAGGATTCAAGCAAAGACATCATTCTACGAGCCACGAGTGGTAACAAATATCTGCTCTGGAATTACACCCGGAACAATTGGCGCCGTCTGTGGGGAAGAGACACTAAAAGCTAGTCACATTCATTCCCAAAAACAAAAAAAAAACAAACACAAAAACCCACCCCAAAAGCTAAGAGGATGTCTAAACAACCAGAGAAGGTGCTGGTGGAAAATGAGTTCTACCAGGATGACACTTTCCACAACGCTGAAATCGGGCAGTCCCCCACCGGCCGTATCACCGATGCGACGAACGGGATGCCAAAGGAACAAGATACACCGCTGCTCGCCGACCAGGTCACCATCATGGGACACGTGGTTGACGTAGCAAAACTGAAGATGTTCCTGGACCTAGTTGGGAGTACGCCAGCTCACACTGTCACGCCGACAAGAGCGGCGGAAACCATCCAGGAGACCAGGGCCCAAAACGTGACTCCGAGAAATTTGAACGGAGCACTAGGAGAAGCTGACCCTACCAAGACGCTGGAGGAGCCCAGATTGCTAGTGGTGGACCTGAGCACTCCCCGTACTCACGGGAGGACAGCGTCGCCGCAGCACCGACGAGACCTGCCTCAGAGAAGCCAGAGAAGTCCGACCCAGCAGAGTCGGAGAAGTAGCCCGAGTCGGAGAAGGAGTCCTTCCCGCTACGAGGAGAGGAGTCGGACCAGAAACGCAAGAAGCCGATCGCCGCGTGTCATTCGACACGTGGTCAGACAGCCCCGCAGTGCTTATGTCCTTGACATCGCCGTGCCAACTAAGCTGAAGTTGCCGGCGTTCACATACAAAGGAGATAGTGATCCAACCGACCACGCCGAGGCTTTCGAGTCTTACATGTCGGTATGGGAGCAGCCCGATGAGGTCTGGTGCCGAGTCTTCCCAACGACTCTGCATGGGATGGCTCAAAATTGGTACAAGGGGCTTCCCGACGGTTCGGTATACTGTTTCGCCGACCTAAAGGACGCCTTCGTAGCCCAATACTCTTGTAACAAGAGGAGGGCCGTGGAGACATGGGACCTCCTAACTATCAAACAGGAGGAAGGCGAGTCTCTACGAAGCTATGTGAAGAGGTTCGACGGCAAGGTTCAGCAGATTCGGGAGATTAATCCCGAACTAGCGGCCTTCGCACTGATGAAAGGCCTCCCAAGGGGAGACTTAAAGGATGAGCTCATCAAGTACGGGGGTTTGGGCCTAGACGCCGCTAGGAAGATGGTCGACCAGGCCATCAAGGTGGAAGACTATCACAAGACCTGGGTAGGCCCCAGCGAGGTCGAGCCCTCAGAAAAGAAGAGCCGCCGGGATGACAACCCGGATGAAAGACGCCGTGACAATAACGGGTCACGGTCCGATGAGAGACGTCGTGACAATAATAGGTCACGGTCTGACAGATCTGCTAGGAAACAGGACTCGACGGGCGCCGGGGGGAGTTCGGGAACGTTTTACCAAAGGCATTACCATGATAAAACCCCTCTGGTCGTATCGGCCGCCGAGGTCTTCACCCTGAGCAAAAACGAAGGTCAAAAGTGGGAAAGGCCCCCTAGGGCGAGGAGTGACGGTGACACGAGCCAGTACTGTGAGTACCACGGCCACACCGGCCACTTAACAAACGACTGCCGGCATTTGAAAAATGCCATCGAAGATCTAATCCGAACGGGGAGTCTCGGCAAATACATTGCCAGAGGCCAAAAAACAGACGCCGGCGGGTCAAATGAGAAATCCGTTTTTGAACGGGTAGGAGTGGTCAATGTCGTCGTCGGGGACAACAAGAACGGTGGGTCCGCTCATGGGCACAAACGGCACCTGAATAAACCATATCAGGCCCTCAACTTTGTGCCCAACACAGCAACCCCCGCTTCCAACATCCCCGACATGACTATTGGGAAGAAAGACTACGAGGGAGTCATCGCTCCTCACAGCGACCCACTTACAGTCCACCTGGACATAGCCAATCACCTAGTAAAGAGGTGCCTGATTGACACGGGCCCCTATACAAACGTCATGTACAGAGAGTGTTTTCTCAACCTCGGCTTGAAGGTTGAGGACCTGAACCCCTGCACTAACCCATTATACAGCTTTTCGGGAGCCGGCCTGGTACCCATGGGGAAAATCAGACTGTCAGTGAGGTTCGGCGAGGGGAGTGCGGCCAAGAATGTTATGTCTGAGTTCGTGGTTATTGACGGCTCGTCTAACTACAACGTTCTCATAGGCCGGGTCACTTTGAGCGAGGCCGACGCTGTGATGTCCATCCGGACCCTGACGTTGATGTATGTCTCGGACCGGGGGGAAGCGCATAAGCTCGTCTCGGAGAACGAGAGGGATCCCGGCGTGTGGGAGGTTCACACTAACGGCTTTTCCACGACGAATAGCTCGAGGGCCGGCATCGTTATTATCAGCCCAAACGGAGACGTGTTTGAGCACGCCTTGAACCTTACCTCATTGGCCTCAAACAACGAATCCAAGTACGAAGCGGTGTTAACCGGAGTCGAGCTAGCTAAAGCCGTCGGGGCGGAGCATGTCATGGTAAAAACAGATTCATTCCTAGTGACCAGCCAGATCAGAGGGGAGTACGAGGCTCGGGACCATGGGACGATAAAATATCTAGAATGGGTGAGAGCTAGCGCTTCAAAATTGAAATCCTTCCGATACAAAGACACCCCCAGTCCTAAACGATCGAACCATCGGCATGGTCGAAGGAGCGGAGACCGAAGAGGTTGAGATTGACCCGGGCCGCATCGTAACTGTCGGTGTCAACCTGGAACCAAAATTCAGAGCCGACCTCCTCGACCTGCTGAGGAAAAATAAAGATGTTTTCGCCTACAAAGCGGCCGAGATGCCAGGCGTGAGGCGGGAGGTGATTGTTCACAAGCTGAATGTACTCTCCACCGCTCGCCCAATCAAACAGAGAATGAGGAACTCCTCAGCCGAGAAGGATGAAGCCATCAAGGCCGAGGTAGATAAATTACTAGCGGCGGGCTTCATCATGCCTTGTACTTATCCTGAGTGGTTAGCCAATGTTGTAATGGTGAGGAAGTCATCGGGGGCATGGAGAATGTGTGTAGACTTTACCAACCTTAATAAAGCATGCCCCAAAGATTGTTATCCCTTGCCTCGGATAGATAGTTTAATTGACTCCACGGCAGGCTACACTATGCTTAGCCTGCTGGACGCTTTCTCAGGGTATCACCAGGTATTCATGGCCGAGGAAGACATGCCTAAATGCGCATTCATCACTGCTAACGGCACGTACATGTACAAAATGATGCCGTTTGGTCTGAAGAACGCCGGAGCAACGTACACAAGACTGGTGGACAAAGTATTCCAAAATAAAAAAGGGCGAAACATTGAGGCTTACGTCGACGATGCTATTGTAAAAAGCAAGTCGGACAGCGAGCACTTGGCCGACTTACACGAGACATTTTGTTCACTAAGGAAATACAAGATGAAGCTCAACCCAATGAAATGCAACTTCGGTGTCCGGGCAGGTAAGTTCCTCGGCGTACTTGTCAGCGCCGGGGAATTGATGCCAATCCGGACAAAGTCCGAGCAATCCTAGACTGTCGGAGCCAAGAAATCGAAAAGAGGTTATGATATCTTGGCCGGGAGGATGGCGGCCCTAGCCCGTTTCATCTCTCGGTCGGTGACAAGAGCACCCCATTCTTCAAAGTGTTGAAGGGGAATAAGGATTTCAGGTGGGGGAGGAACAGAGCACAGCTTTCGAGCAACGAAAGCTCACCTTCTAACACCGCCAACCCCGTCCGTGCCGATCTTTGGGAGACGCTATATCTATACATAGCGATTACCTCGGCCACGGTCGATCTTAATCGTCAGAGAAGAAGACAAGCAACAACACCCAATCTACTTTATCAGCCATACATTACTGCCCGCTGAAAGAAATTACCCACTGATTGAGAAAGCAGCCTTCGCTGTCGTCATAGCCGCGAGAAAACTGAAACCTTACTTCGACGCACATCCCGTGACGGTCTTAACCGACCAGCCATTGGAGAAGGCATTAGAAAAATTCGAACAATCTGGTAGGCTTATCAAATGGGCAGTAGAGCTATCCGGCTTCGGCATTCAATACAAGCCGAGGCCCTCAATAAAGGGACAGGCACTTGCAGACTTCCTGGCCGAATGCACGTATCAAGAAGAAGTACATCCCGGTGTATGGGAGGTATTCACCGACGGGTCCTCCACAACAAACAGCTCGGGCGCCGGTATCCTCATCATCAGCCCAAACGGGGATGAGTTTGAGTACGTTTTGAAATTTACCTTCCCAGCCTCAAACAACGAATCCGAATACGAGGCGGTGATAACAGGAGTCGAGCTAGCAAGAGCTGCCGGGGCAGAACATATAGTGTTGAAGACAGACTCTCTCTTGGTAACTAACCAAATCAGAGGAGAGTTTGAGGCTCGAGACGACGGAATGGTAAGATACCTGGAAAGGGTGAAAATGGACACAGGAAAGTTGAAGTCTTTCAAAATTCAGTGCATCCCCAGGTCCGAGAACAAACGAGCCGACGCTCTCTCAAAACTTGTCAGTTCAACCATCAAGAACATCAGCCGAACCGTGCTAGTGGACATCAGGACCGCTAAAAGCATTACTGACACACTCTGCATGGTGGGCAACATCGAAGCCGAGACGACGTGGATGACCCCGATAATGAAATACAAACTTACAAGTGAGTTGCCGGATAACCGCAATCTCTCGGCCAAGATAAGAAGGATCGCCGCCAGGTACTTGATATTCGAAGGGGAACTGTACAGAAGGTCCGTAATAAGACCACTCTTGAAATGTGTCGGTCCAGCCGACGCAGGGCTGATACTGACGGAGATTCACGAAGGCATATGTGGACACCATATGGGGGCAAGAACACTAGCCCACAAAGCTCTCCGAGCCGGCTACTTCTGGCCCACCATGCTTCAAGATTCCAGAACAAAGACCAAGAAGTGCACGAACTGTCAGATGCATGCCCCCGTGATACACGCTCCCTCCCGAGACCTACAACCGGTGCTCAGTCCCCTTCCTTTCGCACAGTGGGGGATGGATATGCTAGGGCCGTTTCCAACGGCCTCCGGAGGAAGGAAGTTCTTGATCGTCGCCGTTGATTACTTCACCAAATGGGTTGAAGCTGTAGCGATGATCTGGCGAAGACCACAGCGGCCGTTAGAAAGGTAATCTGGGAAAATGTTATAACTCGTTTTGGATTGCCCCAAGTCATGGTATTTGACCACGGCCGAGAGTTTTGGAGTGACCTAATAATGAACTGGTTAGAAGAACTTGGCATCAAGTTTGCATACTCCTCCGTCTGCAACCCACAGAGTAACGGACAGGCCGAGGCAGCCAATAAAACGATCCTCAACGGTTTGAAGAAGACGGTGGAAGACCTTAAGGGAAGATGGGCCGACGAACTACCCGACGTCCTCTGGTCCCTACGGACCACGGAGAAAGAAGCAATGGGGTACACTCCCTTCCATTTAGTCTATGGATCTGAAGCAGTCCTACCAATTGAAGCAACGGTGCCAACATTCAGAACGGCTACCTTTAACCCAGTCGAAAATGAGGAAGGCCTGAAAGCCTCCCTGGACCTGGTCGAAGAAAGCCGAGATACAGGACGCCTCAACTTGGCAATATACCAAAACCGGATGAGAAGAGCCTACAACCGAAGAGTCCACAAAAGGGACTTAACGAGGGAGATCTAGTCCTAAGAAAGTCGGCCGCCACCAACAAAGGAAATATTCATGGTAAACTGACGGCCAACTGGGAGGGTCCCTACAAAGTGGTTGAAGAGATGAGGCCGGGTACATACCGGCTGACAAACATGGAGGGTGTGCCTTTGATGAGCCATTGGAACACCAACAACTTAAGAAAGTACTTTGTATAGCGGCGGAGGTGTCCAAACCCAATGTGGACACCCCAACGCGTGATCATAAATGAAGAAACACCCAAGTTTTCCATCCAAGTGCTTGTCCCCTCCATAATTGCCACCCAAAGAGAAGAAATGCTATCGAGCCGTAACCCCGATTACCTCGGCTAAATGCCGAGAGCGACGGGGACACAACGACCGATACGCCAGAAGAAATGCTATCGAGCCGTAACCCCGATTACCTCGGCTAAATGCCGAGAGCGACGGGGACACAACGACCGATACGCCAGAAGAAATGCTATCGAGCCGTAACCCCGATTACCTCGGCTAAATGCCGAGAGCGACGGGGACACAACGACCGATACGCCAGAAGAAATGCTATCGAGCCGTAACCCCGATTACCTCGGCTAAATGCCGAGAGCGACGGGGACACATCGGTCGATACGTCAAAGACGTTACACAGTTGAGATATGCATTCAAACTGCCTCGGTCATACCAAAGGTAAAGACGAAGGCACTCAATTAATAACACAAGAAGGCAAGTAAAGGATTGTGATCAAAGCCCCGGCCAAGCCAAAGGCCAATAAAACAAACTTTGTTAAAAATAATTGAAAGGAGAAAACAGACGACGGTCGTCCCCATAGGGATAAGCCTAAACACAACCTACCAAGAGTTTTTACAACAAGACAAGGAAAAGAAAAGCAAAAGATTACAAGCATATCGTTTGAAGCGCCAAAAGATGGCAGGGAGGAAAGGCTCAATAATTGGCCCCCGAACAGCTAAAGCTATCCGAGATGCCGGGTGAGTCTGGCGACGACCGCCCGTCTCCATATGCCTGTTTCTTGCCGCCCTCCATCGATGGCGAGATCTTCGATGGCGGCAAAGCATCTTCGATGGCCGCTCGGAGAGGGCTCGACATTTCCAAGTGCCTTTAGCCTCTCAGCCTCCTTCATCTTTGCATCATAGGCCGCCTTGGCCTCAGCTATCTGAGCCGCCTTCGCCGCCTCCGCCTTCTCAGCAGCCGCTGCTTCCGCAGCATCAGCCATCTCATCCAGGAGCTGGTCAAATTTATCCCACGGGAAGGATCCGTCGGTGAAGAGCTTTTTGATCGCCTCCCTGGCCGCTTCCTCGGCCTGGTCTCGGAATTCGGCACACATTTTAGGGAGAAGCTCAGTTTGAAGCATCTCAATATCCTTCTCCTTTTGAGCAAGAATAGCCCTGTGCGCCTCCGATTGGGCATCGTACCGACCCTTCCACTCTTCCCCCTTGGCAACCGCGACATCATGGGCGCCCTTGTACCTGTCCCGCTCACCCATCAACTTGACGGTGGCGGCTTCAGCCTTGGCCCTCTCGGCCACCAACAGCTTCTCAGCTTCCTCCACACACTTCTTGGCAGCAAGGAGATCCAGCTTAGCCTTCCCGGCTTCCCCCCTTGCAGCAGAGAGATCAAGTTTAAGCTTTGCGACCAGTGGCCCAGATTGGGCCATGGCTTTCTCCTGCTCCATGATGTAGGAGCCGGCCAGTCGGGTCCACTTCGCCAGCCTCTTATATATTTTCACACCCTCCGCCACAAGCTCGGTGGGAGGAATCTTCTGAGATGAGGAGTCGACGGTGACATTCCTATCACCCGCCTTCTCAATAACCCTCTTAGGCTGCTTCCCTAATTGCCGTTCAGTGAGAACGGTGGCTGCCGACGGTGGATCTACAAAAAATTTACATAGAGCATCCATGTCACCATGCATTGACACATCAGAAAGTCTGTCATCAGGAATGTCCAACGAACCAGCTAAATCCGAACCACAAGTTAGATCCGTACCAGTCTGGACCCTCTTAGTTGGAGGGCCGGCTGAGTCAGGCGTCTCCCCGGCGACGGTGGAAGCAGACGGTGGCTCTTTCCTTTTCTTCGGAGAAGGGCCCTTAGCAACGGTCACCTCCCCCTCAGTAATCTCGATGACCTCCACATGATCCTTTTGGACCACTGGGGTCGAAGAGGGAGTCGGCATTGATACCGCCGCCAACCTGGACGCTGCCTTCTTTGCTCTCTTCGGCACGCCTCCGAGGACTTTTGCATGGGCCGCCTCCAGGTCCAAGGCCTTCATCTGTTTCTCCATCAGTTCGTTAGGGGCTAGTCTGCGATCACGCCCGCCAGCCGTAAGATGCCGCTCGACAACCTTCCCGTCCTTATCAAGCCCTAACCTCTTCAAGTCCCCCTCAGACAGATCCTGACCAAACCGATCTGCAAGGAATCAAACAAGAGTTACATAAAAGAAGTAAAACAAAGCTCTAAAAAAGGAACATAACAAGCAAAGGTGGGCCTCACACCGACCCCACTCACCCCGGTTGAGGGCCGGTATGAGGCCGACGCGGCCAAGCAGCTCATCCTGAAGAATAATCTGAGTCGTGGGCAGCCATCCCTTCTCAAAGATCAAAAGCCGACGCCCGCTTCTCATCCGATAAGAGGGACCAACGAAGCGTCCATCTTGACCTTGTTACCCCGGGAGATATATTTCTCATATTCTTCCCGGGTCTCACACCGCAAGTAAACGGGGGCTCGGAAAGACCGAGGCAATGGGTAGTCCTCCGGCACTGGACGTATACCCATCGCCGTTGCCGATCTTTGCAAGAAGTAAGCTTGTTCACGAGAGACATATCCTGCTCCGTCTCACGCACGTACCACCCCACCTTACCGGCGACTGACGGCCGAAGACTATGAAGTCGGCGGAATAAGTTAACCGTAGGGTCTCCCCTTAAAGAGACAGCCACACAAAGCCGACTATCGTCCTCATGGCCAACGGATGCAGTTGGGCCACGGCGAGGTTCATAGCTTTGATGATGGCCATGACGTGTTCATTCAAAGGAAACCAGAGCCCATACTCCAGATGCCTGATGTACACGCCGATATGACCCGGGGGAGGGCAACAGACCGCCTGACCCTCCTCAGGGATAACAATTTTATATCCCTCACCGAAGGAGAATTGACCTCCGAAAAGAGTCACTCCGGAACAGCTTGCGAATTTATTTGTCCAGACACGGTCGAGACCAGTCGTGCAGGCCTCACCATGATCCGGGATAGTCGTCCTCTCACCATCAACAGGAGTCCTCTCATCGTCATTAGCATCATCCTCATCCTCCCACTCCTCCAAATTGGACAGATCAACTACGGGAGAAGGAGACCTAGGGCCCCCAAACCTTAGCGGGATGGCATCTAGTATCCCCTCCTCGTCAAGACGCGACGGGGAACCCCCCGGCGCAGAAGTACTAGTCCCGGCGTCAGCAGAAGACATGTTCGCAACAATTACTAACAAAATAAAAGAAAATTTGTTTGTTTACCTTGAAGAAAAACACTCGCCGGATCAAAAACTCGGAAGATTAGAAGAAGAGGAAGCCCTTGAAAGTTTAGAAAGGTGAAGATTTTGGAGAAAATTTGAGAAAATGAAATTGGTGGCCAAAATCACGGAATAACTGCCCTATTTATAGGGAAAAGCCCATGAGGAAGGACCAATCAGGGCACAGCCCATAAAGCGTCAGCCAATCAGCGATCAGACACGCGTCAGACATGCAACCACGAAATGTCAATCGTTGCAACAGTTGAACGTCAATCAATGCAACAGTGACCAAGCGTCTTCAACACGCCCATTCACATCTCTTCGCCTATTCATCTTCCTCAACAAATTCCTAGGTTTCTGCTCTCCGTCGGCCGCATGATCAACCAAGCTAGGAAGCACCGGCCTGGGGGCAATCAAATACACCCGGCCCTCTCAACCCTGGTCTCGGCCAGCGTCACTTTCTTTTCCACATCGGATGCCCTTTACACATCCATGTGGAGGGGGGATATGGTACGACCCAACAAGAACCAGGCCGAGATAGAAGAAGCCGATGCAGGAAAAATTTTCAGAAATTACTTATGCAGAATATACGCTCAACATACATCGGAGCCCATACCACGGCATAGACTACGCTGGGGGCAAATTGATGGGGCATATTCTCGCATCAATGACCAAGTCAACATATTGAGCAAGGTCAAAGATATCCACAGCAAAGTCAACGACTCAGACAGCCTAGCCGATGCAACCCATCGGCCTGTCACCTGGGTCTCGGCCTGGCAACCCGCCAGCCGTGGCACATATCCGCGTACTCATATCCAAGACCCCTCGGTCGGCCTACCATAGGTCCATCGGCCGAGGGTAGAACGGTCTTTCCACCTGCTAGCCACTTGGCCACTTGGCCACTATGTGACAAAAGGTGAAAGTCTATAAATACTCCTCAACCTTCATTGAGGAAAGGATCCACAATTTAACCTAATAATCACTATTCATCTGGTAATATCTTCCTTATCTCTCTACAATACGCATTTAGCCAAGTAACAACCACTTATCCCTCTAAGTTAACTGACTTGAGCGTCGGAGTGAGTACGCTCGGCCAAAGCCGAGCCCTCAGTTTGTTCATCGTTTCAGGAGACCGCAAGGAGGATTCAAGCAAAGACATCATTCTACGAGCCACGAGTGGTAACAAATATCTGCTCTGGAATTACACCCGGAACACGATCAAATAAATTGAATGCATAATTATATATTTCCTCCATTCAACTCCACTCTACCCTATTTATTTTTTCATATATTGAACTCCACTCTACCTATTTCCTAAAAAAGAATGACAAATGACCATGTTGTCCTCATACCTCGTTACTTATTTACAATATTTATCACTCAGACCTCACTACTTCTACATCAAACTCCACCCTTTTCCACTCATACCCCACTTATTTATATCATACCCTATTACTTATTTACAATATATTACACCCAATCCCACCCTTCTTAATATTTATGCAAATACAAATAGGTAGAGTTGAGTTGAATGAAATAGTACAAAGGATGATTGAACAACTTTAGTGTCCATTCAAGTCACAATCGAGCACTTGTTCGAAAATACGCCTAAGTTAGGCTCCGCAACTCTAGTACTAAGTGTCCGCGTTCCCTTAAGATGAATATATCCGTTATAATATTAAAATGGGTCAGGTATCTTCCCACTTATGCATATAAGACAAATCTTTTGATTTTTCCTATACATTTTTTTTTAATTCTTACTACTTGACTTATTTTAAATTTGAGATAGATATAACTATTTGAATAAGAATTTGTGCTGATAAAAAGGGATGTGAGGCATATAAAAACTTTTGTACAAATAAACACAGAGAAAGGGTGAACTTGTATAATCACCCATAAATAAATACGAAATGCACCCGTATATAAAATCCGGTGAAAAAACTTAAAAGCTCAACACAAAAATAGGCCCATCCAATCAATGTCCAATTTGGTACTCCAAAACATTTTGTGAACGATGAATATGATATACACTCATGCATATCCATTTTACTAACCCAGTCCTAAAGGAAATTACTTATTTACTGTCTCTCCTCTTCTTTCCCATATCGAAACAAAGTGTATATCCAAAGAACATACAACGATGAATATGATCAACTACTACAGTCTATATCAAAGAAAAATGTTATAAAAATGTACAATTAACTTGCAAAATTAATACAAATAATAAGAGTCATAAGACAATTTAAAGATGAGGTGAGAGATTTGTGTACAATACGTCAAAAGACAACGTAATGCATGTAATCTCAAAGGCCTAATTAAAAATGAATATTTTATAATTTTTAGTTAAAATTTTAAGATTTTTTCGAGGTTGCCTTATAATATACGGAGTAATCACTTCGCTCTCATTGAAATTTTTCACCCCTACTCGTCTAAAATTCTGACTCCGCCACTGCACTTAGCTGCTGAATTCCACTTGGGCATTCAAAAATTTAGCTAACTACTCCGTATCAATCAGAGCTATTGGTAACCAAATGAATTAACATAGCATTACAAAATTATTTATAGTCATTGACTCGCTATCTAACCAAATCAAAACAAAAGAAAGTTACAGAGATGAAACTATTTAAATATAACGCCTCCCTCTCTTTACTCTTTCTTTACCCCTGTATAATCGAATATGGAATATCAAAATCTCATAGTGAGTACAGATGAGAGATCAATTTTTTACGGAAAGAAAATAAATTGCCAATTTAGAAGATATGCTGAGGGGAGAATTTTCTTAAATTATCTTTATACATTGGAGAAAAAGATGTAATGGACGGCTAAAATATCACATGGGTACCATTTTAGGGTTTTCATAATGAGTTTTACTTGGGCGGGAAAATAAGCTCCGAGAATTTGACACGTGTCCAGTAAAATGTCTAGTGGTTCTTCTATTATACTTATATATAGATATAGATATAGAATAGATATAGATATAGATATAGAATAGATATAGATTAATACTCCTAATTATTAGTTTAATTATTGTTCTAATTGCAAAGAATTGGTTATTATTAGAGAATTGGTACTGCTTTTGCTATATTACATTTTGTAGGAAAAACAAAGTCGGGTCAGGATGTAATAAAAGCAAATGAAGTTAAGTGAATCGGGTCAAGACGGATTCAACTAGCCCAAATACGATTCAAAAATCAAGTCAAACGATTTAAGTCAATGTCAAATTGACCTTGAATGACTCCACCATCAACGAGCTCCTCCACATCAGTCACCAATTCAATTCATCCCCTTTCGAACTCGTATCAAGCTCACCAATTGAACCACCACACTGTCGCCAACAAGAAGCATTTCACCGATTAAAGTTATAGTTGATTCAATTGGAGCGAGTTAGCAAAGTTTTGACGAAATCAAAAGAAGAATTTGCAAGGGCGGAGTAACATTTGTCTTATTTACGACGAGATTATTTCTTTGTGTAATTCTTTTATTTTATATGTAAAAACTTTAATAGAGTTGCTCATAATCGATTTTGGTCTAATACGCTACCTCCAAACATTGTTCGTTTGGCTGACGCGGCCTGACGGGAAAGTGGCAAATAAACCCCAAACGTTTGTCACTACGTGCAAATTAGCCCCATAACATTTTATACGTGCAAATTAACCCCATTAGTTATATCTGATGTGCAATTCGCCCCAATTAGAGATTTCCGAATAAATTTCTCGCCGGAAAATATCGTCGTGTCACCGGAAAGATGACTAGGGTAGATTAAATTAAATAATAAATTAAAAAAAAAAACATGATTTTAAATATTGGCAGATTTCAATTTATTGCTTCTTATCTTCTTCATCGCCATTGTTAATTTTTAGTTCTTATTTATTGCTTCTTATCTTCTTTCGCCTTTAGATTATAAATTAACCCAATTATTTTTATTTCTTACGTCTGTCTATTGCTTCCTATCTTCTTCATCGTCATTGTTAATTTTCGAGCTCAAACCGTGTAAAAATGACGGTATATAAGTGTACTCTGCATAAACTCAATTTTCCCCAAATTTCAATTTTTTTTTTCAGTTTTTGTGATACTTGCTAAACTTTAATTACAAAAATGGTGGATGATATATGAGAATTAGTGTAGGCTACAACAAACAACAAAATTGTGATGAAAAAAAAAAAAATGGATCGGATGGAAGGAGCTTAAAATATATGAGTGGGAGAGAAGAGGGAGGAAGTAACGAGTGATAAAAGTGACGGTGATCATTCTTCTTTTTTTTTTTTTTAATTTATTATTTATTTATTCTATCCTAGACGTGTTTCCAGTGCCATGTCAATATTTTCCGGCGAGAAATTTACTCGGATATCTCTAATTGGGGGAAATTGCACATCGGGTATAACTAATGGGGTTAATTTGCACGTATAAAATGTTATGGGGCTAATTTGCACGTAGTGGTAAACGTTTGAGGCTTATTTGCCACTTCCCCGGTTTTGCTGATTGCGATTCGAAAATAAAAAATAAATAAAATAAAAAGAAGCAGGGAAAAGACCATTGTACCCTTACTATTACCCTTTGGCTGCTGCGTTTTATTCGGAATCAGTGGTGGAGCTAGGGGGCTAGCAGAGGCGGTCGCCCCTCCGACGAATGAAATTTTCGAAGTTTTTAGTTAAATTTCCGATTTTTTTTCGAATGTACCTTATGAAATTAATCGTTCATCCCCCCCCCCCCTCCCCCCTTTAAGTTCAAATCCTGGCTGCGCCACTATTCGAAATTGAAAGTCGTTTCATCGAATAGGCTGACTTACTCCTTATAAAATGACATGGGAGTAATAGGAGTATAAAACAAGGGGTTGCACTCATTTTTTTCTAGATCTAGTTTTATTACACGAAATAGATTAATTAATCAAGTTCAAGATTTTAACTTCTTTTCATCAAATTATAGATCTAGTTCATCTATACAATTCTCGAGAAAAAGGAACATACATCGGATGTACTACATCCAACTTTTTTGTTTTTTGAGCATATATGTATTTTCTTTGAGCTTATTACCTCAAACTTTATTTATTTTTGAACATATATGTATTTTTTTGAGCATAATAAAGTTTATAAGTTAGATTTTAATATTTTTTCCGTCAAAACTCAAATGTAACTAAACTTATATGTAATGTTTTTGAGTTTATTGTAATTTTTTAGAACTTAATGTTTAAGTGAATAAGCTCAGAAACTTCATATTGAAACTCAGAAACTTTAAAACAAAACTCAAAAACTTTATTATAATGCTCAGAAACTATAGAATTGGAGGTAATACATCAGATGTATAATCCTCTTACTGTACAATTCTCTCGAGTTTGGTATAATTTCGTTCCTTTCTCATTTTATTATTGTTATTTCAATTTCGTAGTTTAAGTTTACTTTAAGAATGGTTAATTATAGTTAAAGTTTGCTACTTTATTGTATGAGTCATCACAATAAACGTCTTATGTAGTTCTTCAGTCCGAATCATTTGTTTACGTTTGATTAAAATTCTTCTCACAATAAACGTAAAGGTAAACAAATGAACTAAGACGGTCTAATTCATCTTTTATATGTTGCATACTCTGACGGTATTCTGTTTCTTATTTTCCCGTTAGTTCCGAATCATTTGTTTACTTTTGATTAAAATACTTCTCACAAGTAAACCGCGAAAGTGGTAAACAACCCCCTTAAGTTTACTTCTACGTGAGATTAAGCCCCTTAAGTTTGATTTGGAGTAAATAACCCCCTTAACTTTGCTATAAAGTGAAATTAAGCCCCTTTTATTTTTCCGGCCAAAATCTCACCGGATTTTTCAATTTCTCACCAATTTCTCATATCGCTGTACATATTAGGTATAAATTTCACTCCTTATTACTTTATACATGTAGATGTACCGCAATATTTATAACGTCTTAAAAAACACATGATCATACTCTTGCACTACTACAAATTTAGGCAACTACAACGCCCCTTTAACAACGAATATTCACGAAAATCACAATAGACGTTGTAGAATGTATGGCGCGAATTTTACTAAAATCAATTACAACGGGTATGGTTATAAAAACCGTTGTTATTATTTTTAACAACGGGTCACCCATGCACAACCGTTGTTAATAATTTGGCGCAAAATTGGCGCAAAGTTAGTGAAAAGTAATCACAACGGTTACTTACGAAACCCGTTGTTAAAACATATTTGACAACGGGTGTTTTGTACAACCGTTGTTAAAACATATTTCACAACGGTTGTTGTTTAATAACCGTTGTCAATACCTTCCATATCTTGTATAAACCACACAAATGAAGTCTGCTGCAGACACAAAACACAACCCTTAATACACAAACACAAACACAGCAGACAAACAAACACAAAACACACACTCTCTTTCTCTCTTTCTCTCTTTCTCTCTTTCTCACTTTCTCATCGTCGCTTTATCTTCTCGCCGTCATTGTTGATTTCATCGTCTCTTACGTTCTGTATTTATCAGGTAAATCTCGCCGTCTTTGTTAGTTTCATCGTCATTATTTTCTTTTTCTATTTATTTCTTTTGCATATATGTGTTTTTATCGACCATTATGTTATTTGTTTAAGTATTGTTCGCATAATTAGTTACTAAAACAATGAAGAAGCAAGATGCATGAAGAAGTAAGATAAACATAATTAATATATATATATATATATTTATAAATACATAAATTAAAAAAAAAAATTACATATGTAAAAATGCAATTCTTATATTTTCATGGAGGATCTTAGTGTGCTCTATCGTATCCATCCTCTCCTCCTTGGCTATTTGGAGGTTCCGTTCGCGATTGCTATATCGTCATATAGCCGCAATCGCCGCTTTGCTCCGTCAAGCCATCTTCTTTGGCGTGCTTGATGCGGTTCGAGCTTCCGCAAGGTAGCTCCTGAAACTTTCCTCAATATGGAGGAACCGACGGATGAAGTTGTTGTTGTTCTCGATCATGGTAAGAGTCTTTAGGATGAAATCATTCATTTTCTTAGAGTTTTTGAGTTTGATTTGAAAGATTAAGTAGAGTTTGTTTTAACAGTTAGAGTTTGGAGATGAATATATGAGATAATAATGGAAATGTTAGTTGAGATATGCAATGTATTTATACTAAGCAATGTGTGTGGGTTGAGTTAATTGCTTTTTAATTAATAAATATGTTAGGAAGTTGTGCCATAATCATCATCATATCTCTCAATAATGCTCCTTCAAATCCGTTTACTAACCCTTCTAATTCCATATTATCCGTTCATATGTACAAAGATGTCGGTAATAATGCATGCATTGGAATTCTAACAGTAGTAATTATGCATGCATCTAGTAATATTTAATTTAATTTTTTTTTTATTTTTTAAGAACAAACAACAACGGTTATTTTATAACAACCCGTTGTCTTTAGTTATAACAACGGTTTTGTATATTAAAACCCGTTGTTATAACTTTCCCCCCAAAATTGTGTCACACTTTCCACAACGGGTTTTTATACATAAAACCTATAGTTTTAACAACGGTTTCCTTAAGTAAGCCAACCGTTGTTAAAACCTTCTACAACGAACGCATTAACAACGTCCGCTTTTTTATATAACAACGGTTTTTGACCGTTGTTATAGCCTGTATCTGTAGTAGTGTTGATATTAACAATCAAAATGCCAACTAAAATGAGTGAATGAAGAATAATGGGATATTCTACCATGTACCCTCGAGTTTTTTGGTTTTCTATGGTGTATCCCTACAATTTTGAGATTCTATGGTGTACCCTTAAATTTCTTATTTATTTCTCTATCATGACCTTATTTAACTCTCGTTAACTTTATCACTATCAAACAACCGTATTTTGACCTTTATTCTAACTCGTAAATGTTGTATCACCATCCTATGTGAAAAGTATCACAAATAACTTTTAATAAGCACAAACTACTATT